>NW_015192300.1:0-478 GCF_001447785.1 Gekko japonicus | reverse complement strand
AAATGAGACCTTGTTGGGCCGTGCCATGTCATGAAATGTAATGCCAGGGAACAGAGAAATAAACTTTACAAAGGACGCAAACACAAAGGGTGTCTTTTTTTTAAACTTAAAATAAGAACATGCTTAAAACATTAGCACTCTTGCAACACTGATGCTTTAACAAAAGTCAAAATACAAGCCAATAAAATCCATTAAAGTCACGTGAGACCCGGTTTTATGGGCTTGTATTTTTGTAAACACATTGCTGCAGACGAAAACATTGACTTTTGATAAAGCACCAGCGAAACGCAGGAATCTAGAAGCTAGCCATCGCGCGAAGTCACAAGTTGGCACTGCAAGCCGTCTTCCTTACTACGTTCAGTCATGTTCAAACCGGGGATCCTCTTTAGCTCTTTGCTTGAGACGTTTTATGAACCTAGAGATCACTGGCAAGTTTTTCAGCCATGAGGTGCCTTCGGTTTGATTAATAGTCCTATGG
>NW_015192299.1:0-474 GCF_001447785.1 Gekko japonicus | reverse complement strand
TGAATTTTATTTGAGTCATTTGAACATATCTTACTCAAGTAATTCTTTGTTTTTCTTTTGCTTACAGGCACTTTGTTCCTCACGGTCTAAAATTCTTTGCTTAAAATGTCCAGGTTTTACAAGAATTATCCTAATTTCCACAAAGTAGGCTTGCTTTATTTTTATTTTTTAACCTGCAATCAATTAATTTTTCTAGCTGGAAAAAAAAGATTAAAGAAGGCAAGCCCCCTGTTCAATAACTATATTTGTTTTGTTCCATATTTTCCTACCATTGGCCAGGCAAAACATGTTGGGCATTAGAGTTGCTCAACAAACTTAATGACTATGTGGGAATCTGAATAGTGAGATAGACCAATGGACTCATCTCACTACCTGGCTCTTGAATTCCAGTCTACCCAAGGAAAGCTTGAAAATGTCCCCACATTTCCTTCCTGACTCCCAGTGCCATGGCTTGGTCATTAAAGTGACCTACTT
>NW_015192298.1:0-479 GCF_001447785.1 Gekko japonicus | reverse complement strand
AGAGCTCTTGAGAGGAAAGTAGCCTCTAGGGATTAATTAAACAGCAAGCCAGCAGTTTGAGGAAAACTGGGGCTGAATAACGTTCTTAACTGGTACCCTCTGATGAGAGAGGAGAGTGAACGGAGATGAGAAACAGTGTAACTCCTCGGTAAACATGAAACACCAGATACACTGCTCTGAGGGAATCTGTAAGGTGGTTATAGGAAGGACTAAAAGATATGGGGGGAGACTGGAAAAGCTGGAGTAGGTGCACCAGTCAGTCTCAGGGAACCAGGCAGATAAAGTCCAAAGGCTAACCACAGTTAGATACTGGAGAGTGAAATCATAAACGGTTTCTGTGTACTAAAGACAATTTGTGATAAATGTAGAGTGATGAGCCTACAGCCTATGTGAAAGCAGAGCAAAGTTTTTATTCTATAAAGAAACCGAATATCCTATGCAAATATCCCAACCCCCTGTTGAGTTTTCTGTGAAATAAA
>NW_015192297.1:0-487 GCF_001447785.1 Gekko japonicus | reverse complement strand
CCACTGATATACTTATCCTCCATGAATCTTCCCAATTCTCTTTTAAAGCTGTCTATGCCTGTGGCCATCATAAGAACATTGGAAGAAGAGCCCTGCTGGATCAGACCAGTGAGGGTCCATCTAGTCCAGCCTCCTGTCTCACACAGCGGCCAACAAGTTCCTCTGGACGGCCAACAACCATCCTTCCCTTGATGTTGTTTCCTGGCTCTGTGTCAGCTACGCTGCCATGGGGGTTGGGATGTTCTTTCAGTGTCTGTGTAAATTGCTTTCGCATTCCTCTCTCTCTGCTTTGCACTGAAATGCTTATCTCTAAAGAAGTACAGGTGGTGGTGTGTGTTGTCTGCCTTCCAGGCAAGCCGTGGGAGCCGAACAATTCCCAGCTTCGCATAGTAACAGTTTGCTGGATTTAGCCCGTGCGCGGGAAGGTGCCTAAGTGGACAGCGTAGTGGGAGGGTGTGTACGAATGCCCTATATCACATTAGGTTCA
>NW_015192296.1:0-474 GCF_001447785.1 Gekko japonicus | reverse complement strand
GGTGCTACCTCCAGGGGATAGACAGAAGAAAACAAAGAAAACATTTTACCTCCCTGCCATTCAGCTTATTGTAAACACATCAGGTATCAAATGATGCATTCCCTCCACATCGGAGATAGTGTGATCCTCTCCTGAGTCATCAGGCAGTAGTACATCTTAAGCATAGAAAAGAAATGCTCTGGTGGCTGCATGAAGTTGATTTCACTTTAATAAACCCAAGAACCATGTTCAGAATTACGACGTGGTTGTTCTATGAACATGTAGAAAGCTTGGGTTGTGTATCATATTTGCAGTTGCTGGAAAGGTTTGACAGGTGCTGGAATAAATCCTGAACTTGTAAACAAGCTGAATCCAGATAAAATGGAGGTGGTGCTGGTTGAGAAGGCAGAGATTTTGGTTTAGGATTATATTCTAGTACTATCAGATTATGTGATACAAAGTTCTCATGGCTGCCATGTGCACTAGGTGTTCCAC
>NW_015192295.1:0-478 GCF_001447785.1 Gekko japonicus | reverse complement strand
AGCTTCCTTAGAAGTTGTCTTTTATAGTTTGTCATTAAATATATGGAACTTTGATCCAGGGGGAAGGGGGAGGATCTCTGTGAAGAATCTCGCGTGTTAATGTGAAGGAGGGGTTTTTGAGATGTGAAGCAAAAAAAGAGTCAACATTGTTCATAACGCTAGTGATTTTATTCCTGTCTCAGGTGTTCAGCAGTCCCATGTGAGAATCTGTGGGACTGCTGGTGGGCTCAGCTAGGATTGTGAATGGCGGTCATGATTGCTTTGAACTGTTGCCTCCATACAGGCACCCCTTCTTGTGAATTGTCACTGTCGTGTCCATTGTGATGGCTGTTTATAGTCCCCTCCCCGGAGGAGGGGTATATACAATAGACCTTTCAGCTGTATTGTGAGCCCACCAGCAGCTCTTTGCACAGTCGCCAGCAACTGCACGGCTGCCAGACTTCCATATCGGATGCTAGAGTACAGCGTTGACTGCATT
>NW_015192294.1:0-475 GCF_001447785.1 Gekko japonicus | reverse complement strand
TTATAAAGGACATTTTTACAGGACACAGACTAGAGGAAGAGGGTTGGAGATCCTGGCAGAGAGGGGACTCCTAGGAACAACCTCTGGGGTAGGGTTGGCGAGTCACTTACCGCTAATAGCAGGGGAGAGTTCATCCCTGCCCAGGACATCCAGAGGTGGTCCATAAATACACCAAATAAAATAAATAGTCATAAATTAACAAGCGAAGCCTTTTCTGGTTTAGAGACAAAACAGAGAGGAATTTCTGCAGGTTAGGCTGCTATTAAAGGCACACACACATATATAAAAAAAGTGACAGTCTTCTGTTTTGGGGGAGATTATTTGTAATTGGGGCATTCTCAAATCTTTCCTGTTCCTTCTACATTCTCTGTTGGTTAGGAACTATATCAAAGTCATTTGAAATGCCTGCAAAAAAGGGGGGGGGGCAGATTGCCACCTTCTGTGGAAAATGCTTGTGGGAGAAGGGAAATGCCAG
>NW_015192293.1:0-514 GCF_001447785.1 Gekko japonicus | reverse complement strand
GAGTAGGCAATACTGACTTTGATGGAGCAGTAGTCTAGTTCACTGTGAGGCAGCTTCATGTGCTGGAGGTCTTTTCAGTGGTTCCTCACATTGGTCTCCTATCAAAATCCATTCGGAAACTCCAGCTGGTGCACAAGGCCATGGCTTGGCTATCAGCAGCAGTTAGATGGAACATGCGTGTGTCGCTCCCGTTCTCCAGTTGCTCTGCTGGCTGCCCATAAGTCACCGGGATCAATTTAAGGCACTGGCTGTCACATACAAAGCCTTTCATGACCTTCCTCATATCTGCGAGACCGCTTCTCGATCTGCACGTTCCCCCCCCCCCCCCCCACACCACCACAACAACTTCGCTCATCGGAGCAGGGCCCTCTGCCGATGCCACTCTGCAAATGGGCAAAAGGAACAACCGTCCACACATCTGCCTTCTCAGTTATACCCCCCACAAAAACCTTATGGTATGCCCAGGCCTGTCGCTACGGTGGGGCGTTGGGGGGCTCTGCCCCCTTTCTTAAAG
>NW_015192292.1:0-487 GCF_001447785.1 Gekko japonicus | reverse complement strand
GATTGTCTGCCTCGAATGCAGGAGGTCCCCGGTTCGATCCCTGACATCTGCAGCTTGAAGGGTCTCACATAGCCAGTGTTGGGAAAGACTCTTCTTTGCTTGAGCTAGTCAGCAGCTGGAGAGAGGGGCCGTGTCTTACTAGAAGAGCTTCTGCCTGGCGTGCAGAAGGTCCCAGGTTCAATCCCCGGCATCTCCAGCTAAAAGGACCAGGCAGGAGGTGATGGGAAAGACCTCAGCCTGAGACCCTGGAGAGCTGCTGCCAGCCTGAGTAGACAATGATGATTAGGAGGGGCCATGGCCATAGTAGAGCATCTGCTTGGCATGCAGGGGGGTCTGCCTGAGACCCTGGAGAACAGCTGCCGGTCTGAGTAGACAATGCTGACCTTGGTGGACCGACGGTGTGATTCAGTATAAGGTAGCTTCGTATGTATTCATATGTATTGATCCAAGCCCTTGCTCTCTGGTAGAGCCAGTTTGGTGTAGTGGT
>NW_015192291.1:0-491 GCF_001447785.1 Gekko japonicus | reverse complement strand
CCCACCCGAAGGCCGGCATCCCTACTTCCTGTGCTCCCCATTCAAGGGATGAGTTTAAGTGAGGTATTCTGGTTTCCTAGAGAGGCCAAGGGCTGCCAACCTCCAGCTATTACAATTCATCTCCAGACCACCAAGATCAGTTCCCCTGGAGAAAATGGCTGCTTCGGAGGGTAGACTCCATGGCATCGTACCCTGCCGAGTCCTTCCCCTCCCGAAACCTCACCCTTCCTAGGCTCCATTCTGCGCCCCCCCCAAAAAAAAATTGTTGTTGTTCAGTCGCACAGTCGAGTCCGACTCTTCACGACCCCATGGACCAGATCTCGCCAGGCCCTCCTGTTTTCCGCCGTCCTCTGAAGTTTGCTCAATTTCATGTCCGTTGCATCGATGACAGGTATTTCCGAACTCATTGGTGTCCCTAGTTCAGCCCACTGTTAGCCTGTGGAACGTTTTGCTTTCCAGTGGGGACAGCTGTTGTACAAGGCTAAGCTCAT
>NW_015192290.1:0-484 GCF_001447785.1 Gekko japonicus | reverse complement strand
CTAATGTACGCATGCGCATAACTGCTTATCTGCTAGAAGGACATATGCAGTTATGCACACATCGCTAACTGCAAAAAAAAAAGGCAGCCGGGGACTGGAAGTGTCAGACCTCACCAAGCGGCTTGAGTGCGCAAGGGAGAAAACTGACACCTGGAAATCCACAGTGATACAAGTTCAACGGTAAACACCGGACTTTATCTGGTGTTGGGAAAGTTGGGGGGTGAGGACGGGGAGGGGGATGACTGAGGGATGGGAGGCAGATGTTGCCGTCTGATCGTGCTCTTCAAATCTGGTAGGGGGCCGCCACGACATCAGAGCAACTTGCCCGTCTGTTCACAGCCTGGGTGACCTTGGGCTGGTCATCCACTCTCAGGCTAACCTACTTCACAGGACTGTTGTGAAGAAAGGATGGAGAAGGGGAGAATGTCATTGTAAGAATGACCTTGGGTCTTCATTGGGGAGGAAAGTGGGAGATAAATGAAGT
>NW_015192289.1:0-486 GCF_001447785.1 Gekko japonicus | reverse complement strand
AGACTAGATTAGGAACCTATCTCTACCCTGTCCTGTCTAGAATGACATTCCTCATAATAAAGAACTCTTATTGTTCACAAGGATAAAGAGGCTCGGTGTGTAACTTTCTTTCATGTGGCACACACACTCCAGATGGCCTCTGCTGTGTTTATATGCCTTGAGCACTCTGCTGAACTAAAATAATCCAACACTGGCCCTGCTGGTGGACCTCCGGGTGGCACCTAGGTTTTGGGCACTGTGTGACACAGAGTGTTGGTCTAGATAGGCCGTTGGCCTGATCCAGCATGGCTTCCCTAACGTTCTCACGTTCTTATCAGGAAAATGAATGTTTCATTGTATCCCTGTTACGACTGGCGATCCTAAGGCCATGGCAATTGCTTATTTCCGCAAGAGAGTGAGAGTCAGTAAGACAGAAATAGGGTTTTGGCTGGAAAAAGGTCCATTTGGCTTGCATGCTAAACAGAGGAGATGGATGGTGGTCATAAG
>NW_015192288.1:0-476 GCF_001447785.1 Gekko japonicus | reverse complement strand
AATCTACAGAATCTGTAGTCTACAGAAGAATAGTTTTCAGTGGGGAAAATATTGTCATGCAACCCATGAGACTTGGGTTATTTGTCAGCTTTGTGTATTCAGTAACTATCATTGGCATTGTCTCTCCATTTTGTAAGTTGAGACTAGTGGTCTGTTTTGAGGGAAATTGTAAATTGCTTGTAAATACTCTCTGTAAAATCTTCAGAATCAGGAAAATAATCCAGATATTTTTCTTGTCTGAGAAATAATTCATGAGGAATAATATTTTTTCCCTAGATGTAGGATAAAATCTAAGGCATAGCCTGCAGTCTTGCCCAGCAGCATACCTAGGGTGTTGCATAACTCTTTATGTATGCCAGGAGACATTCCTGGAAGGTTCATGCATTTATTTGCTTCCCACCAGTATCACTTGGCACAGAGATGGTGTTGTTCATTTGATTATATCACTGAGCCAGAACAAGCAGCATCAAAGCGTA
>NW_015192287.1:0-542 GCF_001447785.1 Gekko japonicus | reverse complement strand
ACAGTTGTAAAGCAATAAATACGTCAAAGTAAGCCTGAGACTCTCCATTCACTCTCTCAATATTATGTCACACTGATTTCCACTAGAGAATTAAGGAAAGGCTCAAACAAGGCCAAGGAGAAGGTTTATTGCACCATGAATGACTAAGAAGGAAAGCCCTCATTTGTCAAACGGTGGGTGGGTGCCATCTCCACACAGCAATGTTCCCTCTAAGCTGTGGAGTCTTGTGAGCAAAAATTCTACTTTGTGAGCAGCTGGCACTGAAGTTATGAGTGCGCGATTTGGCTACTGCATAAATTAGTTTGCTCTGGAGCCATCCTTCCTGAGCTAAGAGAAAAATGTGTGAGCCGGAAGCTAAAAAACTGTGAGCTAACTCACACTAACGCAGCTTAGAGGGAACACTGCCACACAGCTTGATATAACTAGGAGGAGAAACAAATGTCGACCGCATGCCCTTGCATTGGGAAACACCCTCAGCATATCGAAAAAAAAGCACTTCTTATAATTTCACTAGAATCCAAAAACGCCTCAAGACAGCCGAA
>NW_015192286.1:0-485 GCF_001447785.1 Gekko japonicus | reverse complement strand
ATGGGAGGCATCCCTCCCCCGCCCGCTTTGTTTCTTGCCACGTTGGGTAGGGAGCGTTTCTGTTTAAAAATCAATTCTCAGTCTCACGTTCATAGTTGGTCTTCCGACCCCTTTTCTTTCATCGTTTTTTGCGCTCGATCTCCCAAGCTTGACCCGGCTGGCTTCACTTTTACTGTTCGGTCTCTCAGCTAGACGGACCACTGGAGCAAGGGGGAGCCTCGATTCTCTGGCATTCCACCATCGAAGAGGCTACCCCCTCCAAGCTCCTTGGCCAGGGCCCCACCCCCGGGCCCCTGTGGGGGTTTACGAGCCTGCTCACCCGCACCGTCTGCTGGAGCACGGAGACACCCCCGGGACATCCGGGAGGTGAGTCCGTGAGTGTGCCGCCATCAACCGGAAGTCGGTTTTTGCAATTTCTTTGGGCATAATATGCAATGTAAAAAAAAAAATTATAGCAATTCTCCCTAATATTTGGGACTCAGTAA
>NW_015192285.1:0-544 GCF_001447785.1 Gekko japonicus | reverse complement strand
CCTGATCTCACTAGATCTTGGAAGCTACGTGGGGCGGGTGTGATTACGACTCGGATGGGAGACCACCAAGGAAGTCCAGGGTTGCGGCAAACCACCTCTGAATGTCTCTTGCCTGGACCGGAATAGCCCAGGCTAGGCTGATTTCACTAGATCTTGGAAGCTAAGCAGGGCAGGTGTGATTAGTACTTGGATGGGAGACCACCAAGGAAGTCCAGGGTTGCTACGCAGAGGCAGGCCATGGCAAACCTCCTCCGTTTGTCTCTTGCCTGGACCGGAATAGCCCAGGCTAGGCTGATCTCACTAGATCTTGGAAGCTACGCGGGGCGGGCGTTATTAGTACTTGGATGGGAGACCACCAAGGAAGCCCAGGGTTGCTACGCAGAGGCAGGCCATGGCAAACCTCCTCCGTTTGTCTCTTGCCTCAAAAAACCCATGAAGGGTTGCCCTAAGTCAGCTGCAACTTGAGGGCTTGTTCCCCGACTGCCACCACTCTGGGGGGAATTAGGAGCACCAGTGTCATGCATCCGTTTGTGTGTGTGTGTGT
>NW_015192284.1:0-481 GCF_001447785.1 Gekko japonicus | reverse complement strand
CCCCTGCTCTGTGCCCAGAGGAAGGCAAATAATCTCCTGGATCCCTGGGCCTATCTGGACTGGAGGAAAATTCCTTCCTGACCCCAGAGTGGTGATCAGCATTAGGGTTGCCAGGTCCCCCTGGTGCACGGGGGATCCCCTGGTTTCTGGTACTCCTCCCTGGTGCTGGCCAGCGGGGGAGAATTGCTGCTTGAAAAATGATATGACCACCTCACCTGGAAGTGGCACGTTGGTGACCTTGGGGGGCACATTGGTGATGTTGGGGGGTGACACTCTGGTTTTTGGGCAAACCTCTATGGTAGAATTAGCTTCAAAACATAGAGTTTTGCCCAAAAACTAGAGTGTCACCCCAACGTCAACAATGTGATGACATCATTTCCAGGTGATGTCATTATGTTGTGTTCAGGGGCATTAGTGGGCAGAGTTTCTCCCCACTGGCCAGTTGGCTGCTGGTGGAAAGGGGCCTGCAAAAGCAGGGGAA
>NW_015192283.1:0-488 GCF_001447785.1 Gekko japonicus | reverse complement strand
AGTCATCCCAGATTCTCCATCACCTCCTCGTGCCGCACAGTGTCTCTTGGTGCTCTGCGTCACCTGCTTCCTGCAGTGTGCAGAATTGACCTCCACCCACGCCCACCATGCAGGTGAGAGCATTCCAATGTCAATTGCCGATGGGAGGCCCGTCTGCCGTTGCCGAGTCCCCGTGACTTCATTACCGGGGCCCCCCTGGGAACACTTGAGTTCCTTAAGAATAATCTCATTAAGCGGTGGCTCGGTTCCATCACTGGCATTTAATGGCTCCCTTGTTTTACCTGAGTCCACTTTCATTCCGCTCCCCAGCTGGTGTTCCGAACGTGTGCAATTTTAACAGTACTTCTCCCTAACGGCAGAAGTGTCGGGCCGGCGCGGGCGTCAGGACACCTTGTTGCGGGTCACGCACCAGAACGGCGTCTCCGCATTCGGCAGCTCTGAATCCCAGAATCCGGTTAGAGTGGCCGGCAGTGTTCCCTCTAAGCTGA
>NW_015192282.1:0-488 GCF_001447785.1 Gekko japonicus | reverse complement strand
TCAGGGGAAGGGGGGATTTAAATGCCTTTTTTCCTCTTCTTCAGATGGGGAAGGGAGAGAAAGGCATTCTCTAAACATGCATTCACAAGACTTCACAGCTTAGAGGGAGTATTGGCCCAGGAATAGATGTCTGGTACGTCTCTTATTGCAAAACAGAAGCCGGAGACTCTCTGATTGGATCAGGGTGTGTTTGTGTGGCAGGGGGGATAACTCATCCCCTTGTGCTGTTTTCTTTCAGTCAAAAACCCCTCAAATGTTGTTATTTTTCCCCACTGGGAGAAGTTTGCATTGCTGTGTTGTCTGGGCATCTTCCCTAATGGTGCAAATATAATTTGATCCCGCCTGTCTTTTCTAGAGCTCAGGGTAACATCCATCATTCTTCATCTGTTTTGTCCTCACAACAGCTCTATGAGGTAGGAAAGGCTGAGAGGGGAGCGGCCGTGGCTCAGTGGTAATGCATCTGCTCGGCATGCAGAAGGTCCAAGGTT
>NW_015192281.1:0-473 GCF_001447785.1 Gekko japonicus | reverse complement strand
AAGGTAAACAGGGTACGTCCTGCTTAGTATTTGGTTGGGAGACAACCAAAGAAGTCCAGGGTTGCTATACAGAGGCAGCCAATCGCAAACCACTTCTATTAGTCTTTTGCCTCTAAACCCTACAGGGTTGTTGTCAGTAAGCTATGACCTAATGTCACTTTCCACCATAGCTGATTAGTCCCATAGAGAGAGAGAGAGAACTCCCTTCCCTTCTGACAGTGTCCAAAAGATTGTTCAGAGGTGTCAAACATACGACCCATGGACCAAAACTGGCCCATCCAGGGCTATTATCCAGCCTGGGAGCAACAAGTCTACCTTTATTGCCAGATGACAGAGGCTGTACATGTTGTCACTGTATGCTGTCCCAGTGCTAATGTGTAATGGGTGGTGGAAGTGGGAGGGTGAGCATCGGGGGATACTTTACGGAAATACTGTAAGGGTGTGAATGTTTTAAGGATGTTTGTATTTTGAGT
>NW_015192280.1:0-490 GCF_001447785.1 Gekko japonicus | reverse complement strand
TCTGCTCCCACACAGCAGAATGGGAGCTCTCTTTATTGGCAAGAAAGCTCTGTTAAGGCCATCTGGATTTGATGCTATGCAAGCATCTTGTCACACAGTTCTAAAAAAACTTTCCTAGGAGTAAGTCCTACTGAATAACATGGGACATTTCTGAGTAGACCTGCTTAGAATTACTCCCTAAACTACCTTAAAGCAATCTGACTGAATCTCTTCTCAGCATGCAGTTCAGAAGTCTTTCTCTGCTCAACTGAGGCTAACCAATCTGATTGCTTGGAACACCCTGTCATTCAAGGTTCTCTGGCTGCTGTGAAGAATTAACTCTTTACAGTCCTTCAGCTTTTTGTACAGCTCTTCTGAATTTCTTAATTCAGTCCATCTGGTGCAGTCCATCACACCAAAGCTCCCTGTTGAGCTTTGGTGGACCACTATTGATGTTTTCAGGGTTGCAGAATTCCACCTCCCATTAGGCTTACCAAGTGCCGGCGGGGGA
>NW_015192279.1:0-475 GCF_001447785.1 Gekko japonicus | reverse complement strand
ATAAAAGAATGTTACTATGTTAAAACCCCGAAATGGGTATCGCCGCTAGAAGCGTTTATAAAACCAACTTTGGTTACAAAAGCAAATAGAGAAAGTTCTGAGACTCTTTTAGATAAAAATAACAAACTAAAACTAGAGGAGAACCTACTATTACAAAATTTAAAATTAACATGGTGAGAAAACCTGCAATTAAAAACCAGATACAATAAAGATAATAGAATCGGTTTTTATGAGACAAAAAATGAACTTGACAAAATCTGGTTGTCTACAAATGATAAAATGATTCAAATATATATATAAATTTCTGTTAGATGAATACATGCAAGACGAGATAGTCAAAACAACAATGGTCTCTTGGATGCAAGATACAGGTCATAGTTTAGATATAGAAGAGTGGTCAAAATTTGGAAAGTAATAAAATTCATGAAAGCCACATCCTATAAAGAAAGTCGCCCTGAGCCTGCTTTGCGGGGAG
>NW_015192278.1:0-482 GCF_001447785.1 Gekko japonicus | reverse complement strand
AGGAAGAATTTGTGAAACGGGATTTTTACTAGTCCTCATAGTCTTTTAAGTTTCAGTTTGTCTTGGCATTCTTTGAAGTTCTTTGTCAAGCCTCAGCTTATGTCAGCGTCTTTTGAGTGTTTGTACATGATTTAAGAAATACTGCTACTTTAAGTTAGTACTTGAATCATTTCTTTTTTGTATATTCTGTCTGAATAATGGGTTTTGCTGTTGTGGCATTATATTATTGTATTATTGTATTATTAGAATATATACATTGTTAATAGTGCATTATCGCATGTAGATAACAAACTATCTTAGTCCTGGAAGTATTCTTTATTGTGATCATACCTCATAAATATAGTATATAAGTATCATTATATACGGTGCTTTAGTTACCTAGTCTAATATTAGCACAAGACATTGTCTTATACTGAATCAGTCCATTGGTCTAGCAAGGTCAGTAATATCTGGTCTGACATAAGAACATAAGAGACACCAAT
>NW_015192277.1:0-498 GCF_001447785.1 Gekko japonicus | reverse complement strand
CAGGGTACGTACTGATGCTCATCCTCATGGAAATGGTGCACGATAAGACTGAACGGAGTGAACAAAATTTGAGTCCAGTGGCACCTTTAAGAACGACAAAGTTTTGTTCAAGGTATAAGCTTTCGTGTGCACTGGTATCTGAAAAAGTGTGCATGCCAGGGCACACGAACTTTGTTCTGTTGCTTCAGACCAACATGGCCACCCACCTGGATCTATCTTCATGGAGCAGAGTGAGTTGTGCCTTTGCGCCAGCCTGCCCAGATAAGATAAATCAAGACGTTTCCCATTTCCCAGGTAGCAGACCAAAGCTGAGAGTTCATGACCAGCCAAGTGAGTCCATGCTTGGCAGAAAACCAAAGATGGCCAGGCATCTACCCAGCATGTCCCCTGATGCTGAAATTGCACTACAGAACGCATGGCACTTCGCATTAGGTGCACAATTCAGAATCCTGTCTCTGAGTCAAGGGCCGGATTAAAATAGGTGTGTCTACGCTATAG
>NW_015192276.1:0-491 GCF_001447785.1 Gekko japonicus | reverse complement strand
CGCTTGCGGGGGAGGGTGGGGTATGAATCCCAATAAACAAACAAACTTCTGAGATCTAACAAGATCGGGCTATCCTGGGCCACCCAGGCCGGGGCAAGAGACATTCGGAGGTGGTTTGCCATTGCCTGCCTCTGCGAAGTAGCCCTGAACTTCCTTGGTGGTGTCCCTTCCAAGGACTAAAAGGGACCAGCCCTGCTTAGCTTCTGAGATCTGATAAGATCAGGCCAGCCTGGGCCATCCAGGTCAAGGCAAGAAACAGGTGGTTCGCCATCGCCTGCCTCTGCATAGCAACCCTGGACTTCCCCGGTGGTCTCCCATCCAAGTACAAACCAGGGCCGAACCTGCTTAGCTTCTGAGATTTGATGAGATCGGGCTAGCTTGGACCATCCAGGTCAGGGCGTCAACTAAATGAAACCAAACTGTGTAAGAACAAAGAACCCGAACAACTGACTAATCCTGACTAATTTCGTTTTGATGGTTGCTTTGTCGAA
>NW_015192275.1:0-477 GCF_001447785.1 Gekko japonicus | reverse complement strand
ATTCTGCCATTGTTGCATATTCATGTAATGTATCCTTCCTTTCCTTCAGATCTGGGCATTGTTCAGCTTTCCAGTTTGGTACAACTAATACTCTTGCTGCCATCAGTTTAATGAGGACCCCTTTTCAGAGCATTTGTGTGAATTCTCTTTAGGAAAGATAGGTATGTTGCTGCATATTTGATTGGAATATCCCTTGAATGCAACTCTTTGGAATACATTTATAATGTACTATTTGTATAACATTTCCTTTTCCCCCACTATATGATAATCTCACTCCTTTCATCTGTTATCTCCTAAGATTGCCCTCACCATTGCTACATTTGGGGGCATAAAAATCCAAAGATTATATTTATCAGAGGGTATATGACTGCTCAAGATATTTGATCAAAAGAACTTTAATCAGATGAAAAGAAAGAGAAGGAAATCAGACTTCTTCAGTAACATTGGCTTCATTGTTATTGAGCCTTCATGTTTCCA
>NW_015192274.1:0-539 GCF_001447785.1 Gekko japonicus | reverse complement strand
ATGGATTATTAGCATTTCTGAGAGAGAAATGTTTAATCTGTTCATCCTCCACAACTGGCCCAGATCTATGAGGATTTGATGCAATGTGAGAATTGTTGGCAACAGTTATACTCTAGGAAAGTTTTCTTTCAGTCTTCTAAGCAGAAAAAGGCCTGGCCACCTTTGCTGAGCAAATATCAGTGGCTTCTGAGCCGAGCAGCTGGTCTGTTCTCCTGTCTGTTGATCACCTGAAATAGCTTTGTGAAGGTGGAGTTTTGTTTCCTTGTGGAGGCAGAGTTCCCTTGCCTTGTGGGGGCTTTTGCATCTGTGCAGTAGGCAAGAACAATTCTGCCCAGGGTCATGGATGGTCATGTCAGGTTATGAAATGATGTGGTAGACCTCTGCCTCCCATAAGGCTGTGGGAAAAAGTGGTGTGTGAATAATGTTGTTGCCTGAGACATCCTTGAATGTGGACCTTGAACTAGGTGAGCTTGCTCCCCCAGTTCAAGGTCCACATTTAGGGATGGCTCAGGCTTGCTCCCCAAGAACAATAGCTGACC
>NW_015192273.1:0-490 GCF_001447785.1 Gekko japonicus | reverse complement strand
AAAAGATATGCACACTTGGATATTTTTCTAAGTCCTTCTTAAGCATGTTTTTTTTAATAGAGTAAACAGGATTTTAAGAGGCGAAAAGCCAAAGTCCCATCGAGATCAATTGTTTTAATTGGAAAGAGTTATTTTTACACACTATGAGGTATGAACCTATGCATATTTACATAAAGATTGTCCACTGATTTCACTGGGACTTGTGCCTAAGTAGATGTGGATGCCCTGACTTGGATGGCCTAGGCTAGACCAATCTTGTCATATCTTGAAAGTAATCAAGGTGGGCCCTGGTTAGCAATTTGGATGGGAGGCCACCAAGGAATTCCAGGGTTGCTGTGCTGAGGCAGGCAAATGGCAGACCACCTTGCTTGGAAAACCTTATGGGGTTGCCATAAGTTGACTGCGGCCTGACAGCACACGCCATATGTGGACAGAATTGCCATCATAACCCACCGATTGAATTACTACTATTTGCTACGGTACTGAAATG
>NW_015192272.1:0-499 GCF_001447785.1 Gekko japonicus | reverse complement strand
GGGAAATCCGCATGTAAAAATGCAGTGCAACACACACACACATATAAAGCCCCCCCCACACACTGTTCTTCCTAACTCACTGAAGGGAATTTTATTGCCTTCGACACACAGAAGCCTGTGTTTACTCCGACTGCCTGCTCCTTTCTCCGCTTAATAAAATATTTCTGAGGCTGGGGCAAACGGCTGGCGGGTCGGAATCCTGCAATGTGTTTCCTTTGGCCTGCTACCCCCTCCTTCTACCCCTAGGGCATCGCTTGAGTGCAAAGTGCCAGCCTCGGGCACACAGTGGCACCGAAGGCAGTGAAGGGAGGACCAAGTGGCCTGTAACCGGGTTCTGCCTCTTCAGAGTCTCGGTGTCATTTAGAGCGGGACCATACCGAGATGGGCACTCTTCTCCGATCGACTGGGGACTCGGGTCGCCAGGGGAAGGCTCCCCGTCGTGAATAACCCTGCACAAAACTCCGGCGCGGTGCCAAAGCAAGGAAAATAACCAGATGAT
>NW_015192271.1:0-492 GCF_001447785.1 Gekko japonicus | reverse complement strand
GCTAATACAAACCACAAGTCTCTAAGAGGGAAAATGTAAAAGCCAAGGGGGCGAGGCTGCTCAGCAAGTCACCTCTCTTCTGGAAACTTAACAGGAAGAAACGCAAGCTAGCATTTGAACTTTTCAAGAGTCTCATCTTTACTTTTAAGTACATGCACATAGCCGTATTTACTTTTAAATTCAGTGAAGGTAAGAAAGTATGTTTTTGCCTGGAGATAGCGGCATGGGACCCACAACATCTGAACAGACCTCTTCCTGGGAACTCTTTATCCTGTGTATTAGACTGTCCCCTATAAGTGGGAGCGGGTTTTCTTTGCTTTTATACAGATTTCACATCTTTCTTTTGCTTTATCACACTTAGCAGCACTAATTCCACATTCTGTCAAGATTGTTTCAATACTCTGCATGTTTCTATGTGCCAATTTTACATGCCATGAATAAAGACAGTCCTTATAGTCACAACTATCTTGCCTAGTTTGACATACAGGCCTT
>NW_015192270.1:0-559 GCF_001447785.1 Gekko japonicus | reverse complement strand
TGTCGTACATAAGACAGATTTGGGCTAAAAGATTAATCTCCTAATGGGGGATTTCACCTAACAGTGGATCAGACCAGTAATCCACCACGTCCAGCATGCTGCCTCACACAGTGGCCAACCAGTTTACTATGGAGGGGCAACAACAGGGCACAAAGCCCGAGGCCTTCCCCTAATGTTGTCTCATGACATTGATATTCAGAGGTTTACTGCCCCTAAATCTGGAGGTTCTTTGTAGTCACCATAGCTAGCAGCCACCAATAGACCTGCTCTTCACAGATCTGTCTAACCCCCTAACCTTGGGTCAGTCACAAGCTCTGGCACAGCTGTCCTTGAAAAAGAGCCGTTTGTGTCAGAGTTCTCTCAGCCCCACCCACCTCACATGTGGGGAGGGGAAGGGAAAGGAGTTTGTAAGCCGCTCTGAGACTCTGAGTGAAGGGCGGGGTATAAATCCAATCTCTTCTTCTTCTTCTTTTACAATTGTCGATTCCTACGGCCATTGTTGCAGCAAATTCCACATTTCAACTGATCGTTGTGTAAAGTAGTATTTCCTTTTGTTCAT
>NW_015192269.1:0-509 GCF_001447785.1 Gekko japonicus | reverse complement strand
CTGTAGGGTTTTCAAGGCATGAGACATTCTGAGATGGTATGCCACCCGTCTGCCTCTGTGTAGCAACCCTGGGCTTCCTTGGTGGTCTCCCATCCAAGTACTAACCAGGGCCGACCCTGCTTAGCTTCCCAGGCCTGATGAGATCAGGCTAACCCGATCCATCCTAGACAGGGCTGGATTACATTCACACCATTAAAAACACTGATCTCTCTTTGCCGAATCTATCCCAAACCATTCAGATCCAGTTCTAATGGTATACGCCAGCAACAGCAGGTATATTCATGCAGAATTTGGTGGAAAACTGCCATAGACATGAGTCTTTATCTTGGCATGCATCTTCTCAGCAGTATAATGCCAGCAGTATCAGGCTGATCTAGAGCCACGTGTTACTGACACCGCTCACGGTGTTCATTTTTAACCCCTTTTTGGACTCATGAATCGGCTAGAAGCAGACCTTTTCCCCCAGTTTGAAAGAGAGGTCACTGGGAGGGGCTGTGGCTCAGTGGCAG
>NW_015192268.1:0-493 GCF_001447785.1 Gekko japonicus | reverse complement strand
TGTAAATAAAGCAATTCGGCTAACAACCATCAGGTTTGGTTGGAGCTTTGGCTATTTTGAGAGAGAGAGAGAAAGAGAGAGAGAGGCAGGCCCAAGCTGCATCCAGCATTTGCTCCGCTGTTTTACCAACCCCACACTGAAAAAGAAAAAGATGCGGCTCAAAACCACATTCCAGTACCACGGGCCAACGCTGTACTGACTACAGAGTCACCCAGCCCTGTAGCTGGGGATTTGGGGGGGCCTGGGGGGTCACCAGCTAATTACATCAAAGACTCCAGGGCCCAGGGGGGTCTGCTTGGCGCTCACCCACCCAGCCCCCACTAGGGCCTTCCTCTGTGGTGAGCCAGAATCCCAATGTTAATAGACACCAAAAGGTCTAGGAAAGCTGTCGTGTGTGTTTGTTTGTTTGTTTTTAAAAAGGAGAACGGGGATCAAATTTTCTCCCTCACTCCTTTTCTGAGCTGACAATCTTTTCTGAAGCCTGGAGCAGAAA
>NW_015192267.1:0-492 GCF_001447785.1 Gekko japonicus | reverse complement strand
TTGCAGATTAACTTCTTTTTCAAATTATTTTACAGTTCCATTTCAAGTATTTGTACTATGAGCAAGCCAGTTAATTAATTTCTTAATAGTAGCAACCAGTCCTCTCCATCTCTCAGGTTGGAACTGAAACTCTCAAAAAACTATATCGGTACAAAAATCCTAACTATAAATACACATTGATGGGGTCTGAATTGTCAGAGACTGACTAAGAGAGAGATCTTGGAGTCGTAGTAGATAACTCACTTAAAATGTTGAGACAGTGTGCGACTGCAATAAAAAACGCCAACACTATGCTGGGGATTATTAGGAAGGGAATTGAAAACAAAACCAGTATCATAATGCCCCCGTATAAATTGATGGTGCAACCTCATTTGGAATATGCTGCATCATACACCGAGAAGTGTCCCTATGCCCTGGCCTCATCATCTTCAGAGTGTCCATGCCGCATATATATCAGTAGATCAACAGAGCTAGTGCAGGAATACTATCATC
>NW_015192266.1:0-496 GCF_001447785.1 Gekko japonicus | reverse complement strand
AATACATGGGATTAAAAGAGCTTTTTTAAAATATTATGCCAAACTATTTCAGAAGAAAAATATTGATCAAGCAAAGATAATAGAATATTTGGAAAAAACGGAATTATTACAAATTAAATCAAAGGACAAAGATATTTTAAATGCGGAGATTCAAAAGGAAGAAATTTTGAAGGCAATAGATGACGCAAAGTTGGGGAAAGCTCCCGGACCTGATGGATTTACAGTGAAATTTTATAAAAAACTAAAAGACGAGCTGACCCCGAAATTTGTGTTGTTGATGAATGAAATAAGAAAATCTACAAAAATGCCGGAAACTTGGAAATTAGCAAATATATCTTTAATACCTAAAGAAGGCCAGGATTTAACTGATGTTAAAAATTATAGAACTATTTCTCTCCTTAATAATGATTACAAACTGTATGCAAAGGTATTGGCTGAGAGAGTAAAGAAATGGACAAATTGATGAGGAAATTGAACAACAAAGAAGATGAAGAAT
>NW_015192265.1:0-497 GCF_001447785.1 Gekko japonicus | reverse complement strand
AAAAAAGCAACAAGACGCAGTTATGTGTAGGATTGCATGAAGATTGTTCTGTGTTGCTTTTTTTTTTACTGCTGCACATGTACAGACTTGCAGATTAAGTAAAACACTACATGAAAAGCACCTTGATGCAATTGTACAGAGACAATTTCCCCCCTTGGCGATATTATATCAATATACATGGTTGCATCAGGAACACAGACATTGAACTGAAAGAAAAAAAAGTTGTGGCAAACCACATACAAACACACCGTGCTCTGTGCAATCTTCAGAAATGAACAGTGAAACTAAGGAGGGTTCCTAAAGGTCATTCTGCTTAAGAAGCAGGAACAGGTAACTCAGAGAACTCCAAAATCTGAAGGGAAAATTGGATGCTAAGAAATTTAGAAGCATCCCTAGCCTTTGCAATGTACAGCTGAGACCCTGAAACAGAAGGAAACGCCCCACGTGCTTCGTGCAGTAACTTGTATCCAGACAATCCCATTAATATTGGGTACTTT
>NW_015192264.1:0-702 GCF_001447785.1 Gekko japonicus | reverse complement strand
ATCTCCAGGAGTTTCTCAACCTGGAGCTGCCAACCCCCCCCATACATGCCCATCGGTGGCCTGGGGGGACCCAGCAGCCCTGTACCAGTGCCACCTCTGGGGAACTCCACATATAAGGCTGTGGAGAGGCTGCAGCCGGTGTGGGATCAACTTGGCGGTAGACTTGCTGACTAGGCCGCCGGTTGCCTGATCACCTTTGTATGTATTCTTCTTACCAGACTCTTGGGCTGCTTTTCATCCTACTTTTGGGCCGGGGGGGCGCGTCACTCTCCAGGCCTTCCCTCTGGAGCCACGCACACCGAGGTTTTGGCTGTAGTGGGCATGGCCAACTCTGAAGCCAGCCGGACTTGGCGGTAGACTTGTTCCTGCCCAAAAATAGCCCTGCGTGACCTTTGTATGTATTCTTCTTACCAGACTCTTGGACTGCTTTTCATCCTACTTTTGGAATATATAACTTGAGCCAGAACTGAGACCTTGGACTTTGTGTTACTGGACATGGACTGTGACTTTTGGACTGTGACCTGAGAACCCTTGCTGCCAGAAGCCTGTGGTTACTCAGCTCCCAGCGACCTGGCAACGCTGCTGGTCGCCGGGGGTGGCTTTGCCGCCCTGAGGACGCCAGGCAGCAACAGAGCCACGACATCGTGACGTGGGCAGGGGGCAGAGCCGGGTTGGATAAACAGCCAGGCTCCGGTCCCACCC
>NW_015192263.1:0-500 GCF_001447785.1 Gekko japonicus | reverse complement strand
TTCCTGGATCCCAATACCATACCGATATTGAGATTAGGTAATATTTAAAAATACTGATTTTTTGGGGGGGTTTAATATACACAGACCTGAAAAATACCTGGGGTTTTTTTTTGGTGTACACCCCTAGTTTCCAGGTCCCCTCTGGCCACCAGCAGGGGGTGGGAGGGAAGTGTTCCCAGTTCCAGGTTGGGAAACTCCTGGAGATACAGGGATGGAGCTGGGGAGGACAGGGGGCTAGGTGGGGTACAAGGCCACAGAGTCCACCCTCCAAAGCATCCATTTTCTCCAAGGGGAACTGATCTCTGTAGTCTGGGGAGGAAGTGTAATTCTGGGGGAATCTCCAGGTTCCACCTGGAGGCTGGCATCCCTACCTGTGATCCCCACTTTCTCAGTAGCCACATAGGTAGGTTTGCCAACCTCTAGGTGGCAACTGGGGATCTCTCTCTTTTACAATTGATCACCAGATGACAAAGATAATTTCACCTGGAGAAAATGGCTGC
>NW_015192262.1:0-489 GCF_001447785.1 Gekko japonicus | reverse complement strand
TCTACAAAAAGAGCCCTGCCCACATGTAAGCCCTCCCTCTGCCCGTGCTCAGTTGCCTGCGACACCTGCACGCCCTTTCCCCAGCAGCACTGGCCGAGGCATGCAGCTGGGAGTGTTGTTGCCATGGCCACCAGCAGCACGGCCACTATGTACCGCATACCTTTCCCCAGTGACACTGGGCAACTGGGAGCAGGGACGGCAGAGCACTTCAAGCAAGCAGATGGGGAAGAACACGCAGACAGGGGGCAAGGGAGACGCATGGGTCAGGGTCAGCAGCACTGAGCCCACTAGGTGCCCTGGCAGCTGCACCACATCAGGGTATGCCCTGGTTAGATTTTTTTTTTTTGCACATTTTCTGTACCTCTCTAAAATAGTTTTTAGGTTTGTTATTGTTTTAATTGTTAATGGTCTTAACTTGTTTATGAATGGGTTTCTATGTATTTATTGATACACTGTTCACCGCCCTGAGCCCCATACACAGGGGAGGGC
>NW_015192261.1:0-551 GCF_001447785.1 Gekko japonicus | reverse complement strand
ATCATTTCCTTCCACCAGCAGGTTATTTTGTTGTTGTTGTTTGTTTCCTCTGGCATCCACTCATTGACCCTCTTTCCTGTTTATGTTTTTAATGTTTGGACTTTAATTATGTTTATGTGGTGGTCAATGTTCCCTCTAAGCTGTGGAGTCTCGTGAGCAAAAATTCTACTCTGTGAGCTACTGGCATTAAAATTGTGAGCGAGTGATTTTGCTGCTGCATAAGTTAGTTTACTCTGGAGCCATCCTTCCTGAGCTAAGATAAAAATGTGTGAGCCGGAGGCTAAAAAACTGTGAGCTAGCTCACACTAACTCAGCTTAGAGGGAACACTGGTGGTGGTGGAAAGTGCTTCCAAGTGTTGGCCAACTTCTGGTGACCCCATAGAGTTTTCAAGGCAAGAGACCTTTTTCTGTAGCAACCCTGGGACTTCCTCAGTGGTCTCCCATCCAAGTACTTATTGGTGGTTCACTGGTGTCGTTAGTCCGGTTACTGCTGGTTAGCAGAGTGCTTAAACAAAGCTACACATGCAGCAGTGTTACTATACCAGGTTACT
>NW_015192260.1:0-499 GCF_001447785.1 Gekko japonicus | reverse complement strand
CCAGCTGTTCTAATGCAGAGCAACAGGGCCACCCTCTGGAGCTCAAACCCAGTGAAAAGAAAGAGGGAAACGCCAGAAACACTCTCACCTAGGGATGGCAGCCAGTTCCAAAGAAGGTGGTGTTTTCTGTGCAAACAAGATAAGAGAGATCTGGAAGCACAGAGACAGGATTAACGCTAGCAAGTGGAACCCACAAGGGGGCGGCATTACAGGACCAGGAAAACTGATAACTGCAGACGATACTCCGGGTGCGGCCTGACTAATGCAGTGCACAGTGGGACTATGACATCTTGTGACTTGGATGTGATGCTTCTTTTGATACACCCCAAGATTGCATTAGCCTTTTTTGTTGTTACATCACACTGGCTGCTCATATTTAACTTTTGGTCCACCTGTACCCCAAGATCCTGTTCACACACATTGCCACTCAGAGGTTTATACCCCATCCAGTATGCGCGTTTTTCTTACTTAGATGCAGAACTCGGCACTTATCCTTTTT
>NW_015192259.1:0-494 GCF_001447785.1 Gekko japonicus | reverse complement strand
GGATCTGCTTCTGAAAAAGTCACATACCCTTAGGGTGCTCTGGAGGAGCCACAATATTAGTTGGTAGAATACGTATACCTGTTTTTAAGAGTTCAAGTTAATTTCAGGACTGGACAGATAAGTGCTGACCAACTGACAACAGTCTTCAGTGTTTAGTTTCAAAATTGTGCATACACCAAATACGCTCAAAATCAGGGTTGGTTCCAGGATTGTGTGGGCCCTGACCTACAGGACTAGAGTGCACCAGTCTTTCTCCTTCCAAACCAGGACATACCTTCCAAACATATAATTAATTCAACCGTATGGGCTTTAATAAGAGCAGTAAATCAGCATTTGCATATGATGGTCTTCTGGGTGGTTGCAAATTTTCCATGCACATGTTTGTTTGTTCACTTGTTCATAAAGTAAATTTATGAATCACCTGATCCTTGAGTCCACAGGTGGTGTACAACAATAAATACAATTTTAAAAAATCAGTAAATAAAATACAATTA
>NW_015192258.1:0-502 GCF_001447785.1 Gekko japonicus | reverse complement strand
GACAGGTTTTGCTCCTGCTCCATATCTTTTTAACATATACGGCTTTCTCCCGTGCACGTTTTGATGCCCTACCATCTAATTTGTTACAAGGAAGGTTTTTGCGTTGGCCTATTTCTTCCCAAAGATGTTACCCTTGTACAAATCTTGAAATAGAGTTGGTCTCAGATATTCTGTTGTATTGTAATTTTTATGCTATGGAGAGACAGCTGCTAATTTTCCCATTGTTGTCCAAATTTAAACCCTTGGATGTCCAGCTGAAATTTGCGGAATTGAGGATTTTAAATTTTCTGCTGGAAGACCGGAAAGAGAGGATACCTTTAGCTGTGGCAAAATTTTGCTTCCTGGCTCTTAAAAAGAGGAAGCTTGTACCCTAGATAGCAGGTTGTTGACAAATTAGCGTTGTTTTTGTTTCGTTCTAACGATATATGGTGTTGTTCCCACATTCGTTTTAATGTTCTTTTTTATATCCATTCGAATTTTATGTAGGTATTTACTATGTATT
>NW_015192257.1:0-507 GCF_001447785.1 Gekko japonicus | reverse complement strand
AGAAAACACAGCCTTGAACATAGAATGTACTTGTTGTTACTAAATGCGTAATATTTCTGGAAATTTTGAAGCCAAAGGGGGGAGGGCATTTTTTCAAGGTTTTTTTTAGAAGAAGAAAATGAAATTTGGAGGAAGATATGTGCAGTGCTTACTTTATTATCAGACCTGCGCTTCTTTTACTGATTGGACAACATAAAATGCATCATGCTGGAGGTGTCTTGTGGAATTCCAAAATGTACAATTTCATCCCCCATGTTATTCAACCTCTATGTAAAGAAAGCCTTTAGGAGAAATCACTCGCAGTTTTGGAATTGGATGTCATCAATATGCTAATGACACCCAGCTCTGTATCTCTCTGTCCTAATCCCCCTGGTGATGCAGTAGAGGTCTTGAGCCACTGCCTGACTGCTGTGGTTAAACGGTAGAAAGGGAACAAATTGAAAACTGAACCCAGACAGGACAGGAGAGATGCTAGCTGGGAAGTCTGAGGCCTTAAATGACATTGTG
>NW_015192256.1:0-508 GCF_001447785.1 Gekko japonicus | reverse complement strand
TTTCAAATGGTTTTTCACCCTTTCTGCTACAACTTTGTGCTATAACTTTGGCAAAAATCTTGTAATCATTATTCAAGAGCGAAATCGGTCTGTAGTTCCTAACATTAGTTAGGTCTTGTCCTTCTTTCGGTATCAGCGATATAATTGCTTCTTTCCACGTCTCAGGTACTCTCTTGGTATCTCGTATGTCATTGGATAATGTTTCCAGGGCCGGAACTAATTCTTCTTTCAGTATTTTATAAAACTTTGCAGTAAATCCGTCCGGACCTGGTGCTTTACCCAGCTTCGTTTCCTCGATTGCCTTAATCAGTTCTTCTTTTTGAATACGACCATTCAATACATCCTTGACTTCGCTTTGTATCTTTGGTATCAATATAGTGTCCAAATATTTCTTAATCTTTTCCGAATCAACTTTTGTCTTTTGGAAGATTTTTGCGTAGTATTTAAAGACGCTTCTTTTTATTCCATTAGGGTCAACTAATTCTTTTCCTTGTTCCACAATTTTAGA
>NW_015192255.1:0-509 GCF_001447785.1 Gekko japonicus | reverse complement strand
TTTGTGGATCACTGCTCACTTCTTCAGATGTCTTCAGATATCTGCCACAAATTTTGTTAGTCTTTAGGGTACTTCAGGACTCTTGCTATGTTCTACTGTGTAAAAGCAGAAAATTATCTTTAGAAGATGTGTTTGTCCAACCAAAGTATTTCTGAAGTAATGCACTAAAGGGTACTAAAGGACATTAGAGTGGTGAAGTCTCTGTCTGAGAATGGATGGCTACTCCCTATAATGCCCAAGAGGTGTGAGAAGGCAGTGTGGTCTTTAAGACTCCATTTTGATTGGCTCTTCTCTTTCTTTCTCCTTTCATCTTGGTTCTGAGGCCAGCTTCTCTCTGCCAGCCATGCAGAAATGGAGTTACAGGCCATCTCCACAAGAAACTAAGAGCCTGCAAAGAAGTAGCAGAAGTACCCATGCCTGATTTCATCTGTGTGCTCATTGGAAAGCAATGGCAACCTCAGAGAGAAAAAATGGGGCTAAAAAAATGGGGCTATCCAATCATTGATCAA
>NW_015192254.1:0-527 GCF_001447785.1 Gekko japonicus | reverse complement strand
TCAATATCTCACTATCACCCAACAATGTGATATGCCTGGCACATCACATCATAACCAAAGCCATTGCTCATGTTTACTATCATTATTATTATTATTTCCTAAAATGCATTTATGTTTGAAAATTGGTGGGTGCGGGGGGGGGGGCGCCAGAAGGTAGCCTCGCCTAGTATGCAAAAAACAAACAAACCTGTACATAACATAGATTATGAAGGGAATTTAAAAAAGGGAATTCAAGGGCACCTCAAAAACGATTCCGGGATCAGCTTCTGTGTGTCTGAGCTCCCATCCTCAGAGGAGCTGCGCCCAGGGGACATTCTGCCCTGCCTCTGAGAGTCCTTCTCACCGGCCAGAAGATGTGGGTGATGCTCTTGAGGAACACAATTCACGTGTTCCCCTTTTCTTTTTTGGTCCCTGCCAGGGGAGAGAAACGGGCAACCGGAATATGGCTGGTCTATATTTTGCCTGGACTGGATTTATATTTCCATAACAGGTTCAAGAGGGTTAGGGCTCTTTAGCCTGGAGAAACG
>NW_015192253.1:0-501 GCF_001447785.1 Gekko japonicus | reverse complement strand
ATATCACTTCCAGGCATAGAGATCCCAGAAAAAGACCAAGACCACCCCCATTCAACATTTGATATGTTGGATGTGTTGCTGCAATTATTCCTTGGAAATGGCTTGATTATAATAATAATGTTTTAAAAGCTAGCACTGACTGACCTGGTGTGGATGGAGGGATTCCAACAGTAACAATCAATACAATGATGCCAGCTATGATGCCAGCTATAAGCAGAGCTACAGCAGAGATACAGATGCATCGTCGGGTACAAGGAGTGCACATGGAACCATCCTTGCAGCAGCCTGGTAGATCACAAGTAAAGTATCTGTCACAAAGAGAAGACTTTAGACCAAGTAAAATCTCACATGGATTTTGCAGGAAAAATTCACAATCAAGACGTTGCCCTCTTCTAACTCCTCTTGCTATTCTTTCAGGGAAAATAACAGTGGCTTTTAATTCTATCATAAGGTCATCCTATATAACTATGGGTTGCCACATGTGCCTAGCAAACATTTGGA
>NW_015192252.1:0-486 GCF_001447785.1 Gekko japonicus | reverse complement strand
GCTGAGGGAACTGCTCTGAGAAGGGCCAAAAAGCCTCTGAGCCACACCACCTCTTTCCCATAAGGTCCCTAAGGTTGCCAGGTCCCCCCAGCAACTGTTCAGAGACTTACCTTGCTGAGGGGTAGGGCTGCCAAGTGGGGGCAGTAAACCCTCGCTTTGGAGGCCCGATTTCCACCACCGCGGAATCGGGCCCCGGGGTAAACTCCGCCCCCCCAAAACGCAGCATGGCTGCATCACCAGAGGTGACACAACCATGTCAACCACGTTGGGGGCGTGGCCTGGATCTTTGGAGGGGAAACTCTATGGTTTTCCCTCCGATGATCCAAGCCATGCCCCCAATGTGGTCGACGTCGCACGTCACTTCCTGTGACGTGCTGGTGGTGCACGCATCCTCAGAGGGCTCCCGGAGCCAGGCGACGCTCCCCAACTGGTGAGTTCTTATGACTTGGCAACCCCACTGAGGGGGGACCCTTGCTGGCAATGTAA
>NW_015192251.1:0-510 GCF_001447785.1 Gekko japonicus | reverse complement strand
ATTATGCTGTGATCCTGTTTTGTGTAATTGACATGTGGGGAAGGACTGGCATGGTCAGACACCTGTTCATTATGTAGGAGGTCCCACCTCCTTAACCAATAACAGGGACAGTGTGCACTCCTTGTCCTTTCTTCTGGAAAGTCCTCCTCCCAGCTGAAAATGGAACATTGTCCCAGAAATGAAGGTAAGCTGCAGCAGCCATTTCGTGGCGGCCCTTGCCTTCTGTGGCAGCCATTTTGTGCCTTCTCCCACCACGCTGTATCAGAATTCCAAAGGCGCCCAACAGGCTCAGAAAGGTTGAGGACCCCTGCCGCAGATGGTTTACCTAAGCCCTTCTTTATGTTCTTAAACAGGCTAAGGTATTTATATCTGAGGCTGGCATACTGAAAGTTACTTTATGCCGGTCCAAGTAAAGAACTGCATAAAGCTATGGAGCTGAAAAACAGAAGTGAGTTATTTTCCCCTTTAAGGAGTGTCAAGATGATGGCATCTTGTTTACTACTTATTTGA
>NW_015192250.1:0-512 GCF_001447785.1 Gekko japonicus | reverse complement strand
GTCAAGCAAAGTTGCCAGCACAAATTCCTCCCAGTAGCAGGCTTGATGATATACTGTGCTGGCCAATTACCTCGTTAATTGGCAGGGAGCAAGGTTAAACTTCTGTCAGTACTCAGGACTGAGCGAACATCTTGCACGCATGTGTGCAGCCCGGAGTCGTTCTTTCAATTCCTGTCTCCATTGACTCCGGAGCCTGGTCACAGCTGGCGGTGAGTCAGGTGGTGAATCACTAGGCTGAAGCAGAGCCTGATCCTGTGCAGGTGTTTCCTGGGAGGCTCTATCCTCCTCGGTACTTAGAGAGCTTTCTGCTACAGGAGCCAGTTCCTGACTATAAGTCTCTGCTTCTGTATATTCCTCAGGAGCTTGTGGTGCCAACTCCACTTGCTCCTGGCTGTCAGGTGCCTCATCAGGATCGTCATCAGGGGCAGGCATGACACTTCAGGGGCAAGGGAGAGATCCTTGCAATTGACTTCTTCCATTCATAAGGCTGGATACAACCATTTTTTCCACTG
>NW_015192249.1:0-508 GCF_001447785.1 Gekko japonicus | reverse complement strand
TTTGGAGGGAGTTAGGCAGGAAATTTATCAAGCCTTGGACACCAATTACTATTAGTACTATTACTTACAAAACAAAATCACATAATAATATTATATTCTGAGGATAAGGGGTTATTCCATGGCTGCTGGACAAGTAATTTCATCTATGCATGCTTCAAATCACTAACTTCAGCTAATTCCCGGCAGAAATGTGTATCCTGTTTGGCTGTCTTGTTTTTGTTTTCTTAAAAAGTACAAAGCCACATTCTGTGTTCTTCTGAGCTGGGTCTTTTAGGGAAATCCGGGTCGACCTGGGGGGGGGGGGGAGTCCTTTGTTCAAGCAAATACTTTTTGATGGTCATGTTGTCATTCATCACAGATCGCACAAGGGAGGTATAAATGCATTGCTTTGCACTGTGTTGATGGCATCCTTCAGTGCATGGCTGTGATCATAATGATCATAACCAATCATATTTCTTTTTCTTTTTTTAAAGAAAGAACTTAAGCTATCTCAGTTTTTGGCAAGCCT
>NW_015192248.1:0-529 GCF_001447785.1 Gekko japonicus | reverse complement strand
GCATGGATCACTGTGGCCAGGTCTTCGTGTCTAAGGAAGGTAGACCAACTGCCGCACCAGCCGTAGGTGGTAAAAGGCTGCTTTGGCAGTGGCTGCTACCTGGGCCTCCATCGTTAAGTGGCAGTGGCTGGCACACTAAACTCCTAACCTCCGAAGCTGGCACCAAAGGTGCCCCATTGAAGACCAGGAAAACCTGCCAATTCCTTCATTGGAATGAAGTCCGAGACCAGTGGCACCTTTAAGACCAACAAAGTTTAGTTCTGGGTATAACCTTTCATGTGCACATGAAAAGCTTATACCCAGAATTAAACTTGGTTGGTTTTAAAGGTGCCACTGGACTCAAACTTTGTTTTGTTTCTGCAGACCCACACAGCTACCCACCTGAATTTACTTCCTTCATTGGTGAGATTAACAGTGAAAAGAAGGAACAGTCCTGTTTCTGTCTGAGGTGTACTGGAGACTCTATTATCTGCATATTTTTGCTGAACTGTCCTTGATTTATTTATTTTTTGTAACATGAGCAAAAAAA
>NW_015192247.1:0-485 GCF_001447785.1 Gekko japonicus | reverse complement strand
CCCCCTCCCTGGCAGTCTTCAGGTAGCACCTGGACAAACCCTTGTCTGTGATTCTACGAGAAGAGGTGTCTCTAGCTCTTGTCTCTTTGACAAAGCCTCCTCCTGACCAAGACCTATGCGGAAAGGCTGAGGGACTTGGGAAGGAATGTTCAGTCTGGAGAAGAGGAGGTTGAGGGGGGACGGGATGGCTCTCTTGAAGTCTTAGGAGGTTTGCATTCTGGGATGGTATACAAATAAAAGCCACCTTTCTGTGTCTGTGTTAGACTGCTAATATTTGTCCACCAAGGGTGTGGATTTGTATTAAATTCACAAAAGATGTGTGCCTGTGTAAGGAATCAAAAGAAAACTATAGCAAGGGGTTAAGAGTCTGGTTTCCTTGACCAGAAAGTGCGTTTCTCAGAACGACTTTTCCCCATTTTTTTCCTTCATTAAAGCTAAAGTAGGTGAATTGTGTCTCCCGGCATCTCTCCCTCTAACTTTTCCCT
>NW_015192246.1:0-517 GCF_001447785.1 Gekko japonicus | reverse complement strand
CAGGGTAAAAAGTGAAATAAATAAATAAACAAGTAAATAAATCAGGAGGTCCAGCAGTGGGGCCAGGACACTAGAAGCCCTCCCACTGTTGCCCCCCCAGCCCCAAGAATACAGAGCATCCCTTGCCCCAGCTGGAGAGTTCCTAGCTATACCTTAGGACAGGGGTGTCAAACATGTGGCCCGGGGGCCGAATCAGGCCCCCAGAGGGCTTCCATCAGGCCTGCAGTTGAACTGGCCGTCTCCTGCTTCCAGTTCTGCTGCTGCTGCATCATTGCTTGCTTCGCCAGACTCTCTTAATCACTCAGCCATTTCATGTTCTAACCGGGGTCCCAGACTCAGAACTCTGAGCATGAGATTCCTGTGGTGAATGTCAATAAATCAAAAGTAGGTTTGCAGTTTACCGAGCTAATGTTTGACGCATAACAAATGAGTTCAGCACCCCTGCCTTACGGCTAACAGCCACTGATGGACCTAGGCTCAGTGTTCCGTCTAAGTTGAGTTAGTCTGAGCTAGCTCA
>NW_015192245.1:0-504 GCF_001447785.1 Gekko japonicus | reverse complement strand
AGTCCTGAGGGAAAATATCTGATCTGTAAGCATGCAGAAAGACTTATCTGTGAGATTTAGTGCCCATTTACTGAAACTTCTACTTGTGTGTTAAATAGTTCAATAAACAAGTGGACAGAGAGATGTATTTTAGGGTTGCCAAATCTGGCCTGGGAGATTCCTGGAGATTTGGGGGCAGTGTTTGGGAGGGGAGGGAGTTCAGCTGGGATATGATGACAGAAAGTCCGCCCTCCAAAGCTGCCATTTCTTCCGGAGTAATTGATCTTTGTAGACTGTGGTCAGACTGGCAGGTTGGCACAGTTTGGGTGCGCCACTAATTACTCTGTCGCATTTTGTGACAGAGATTTTTGATCAGACTCCCACCCTGACTCAGAGGGATCCCTCACTGCACACTTCTTCTGTGGCTGACCATTCAGATTAGTGCTGTGCATCAACCACGGTCTGGTCTTGTTTTTGTTTGAAAAAATAACAAATTTGCCATGACCTGGATAGCCCAGGCCAGCC
>NW_015192244.1:0-603 GCF_001447785.1 Gekko japonicus | reverse complement strand
CTAGTTTATGCATATTCTTCTCAGATGATCTGCAGGCAAGTAAGATAGAAAGCAGTGATGAATTCGCTTATGAGATTAGTATAACACAGGCTGCAATGTCACATAACAACATGACAAAGTTTGTGTCCAGAGGCACTTTTAAGGCCAACAAAGTTTTATTCGAGGTATAAGCTCTCGTGTGCAAGCATACTTCCTCAGATATTCAGAGGAAGTGTGCTTGCACACAGCAGCTTATACCTTCAATAAAACTTCATCGGTCTTAAAGGTGCCTCTGGACTCAAACTTTGTTCCGCTGCTCTAGACCAACATGGCTACCCCAAAACTGGTCAGGTTTGTTTTCCCCTCCCTGTGTCTTACTGTCATTGTTTGGGGGACAGTCGCTGACATGGCCCAGAAAGATTTTGGGTTCTTCAGCTATACAGATGAACAAATAGCCTCACTAATAAAACAACCTTCCTTTTCTAACACAAGGGTACCTTCTAATGAATGCAGCGCTTGGAGTACATTTTCCAGTTTTGGGGTCAGTTTTGTTTTCTCCTCCCTGTGTCTTACTTACCAACATGGCTACCCACCTGAACATAACAACATGGTTGGTGAAGCTGT
>NW_015192243.1:0-464 GCF_001447785.1 Gekko japonicus | reverse complement strand
CAAAGGTGAACTCTTTGTCAGGACCGAGGGGCGAAAGCGGGAGCTCAGTGTATAACTAAAACCCACATTCCATGCATACGCCACACAGTCATAAGCAATCCTAGGAGCCCAGAGAGTTACAGTGGTTCAACTAGCCATTCAAAAGTCTTACCTTCTTCAAGGACACTCTCAAGCGAAAGCGTTGCCTCCCGAAACTACAGACATTCACGCTGTACAGCCTCCCTAAACGACAGACTCCCTCCCCTCCCACCAGGAAGGTCAGTGAGGTTGAGCGATAAACGGGCAGCTGGATACATCTGCTTTAGCGAGGGAAGGGAGGGGGATGGGAACGGGGGTGTGGGGTACATGAAACAGGTGACTGATACCGTAGGTATAGAGAACAAGGCAAAGGGCGAAGCCGAGTCTGACACCCTGCAGGGCCGGTATCTGACCCGCGAGCAACTGCCTCTCTCCTGCTTCCTTCT
>NW_015192242.1:0-510 GCF_001447785.1 Gekko japonicus | reverse complement strand
TGAAGGGGAACATTGGATTTATCCAAATGCCTCATGTCAAAGTGTGTCTTCACGTTCTGGATGTTCTTGTACAAATATTTGGTGTGATATCCACCAAATATTTTTTGTGGGGATGGTCCTACCACAAGAGACACTGGAAATATACCCTATGTGTAGTATCTGCAAGTCTTTGTTTCTATGTGCAGTATCTGCAAGTCTTTGTTTTATTTTTTTACACAAGGTAAAACACGCTTATATTCACTTAAAATATGTCGCATGACAACTTCCTATGCTGGACAATCGACAACGTTTGATAATTCCACTGCAGACAAATGCAGTGTATTTTCAGGATCGCATTAGCATAGTAATATACTCCAATGTAACTGTTATTCCAATAACCTGGTAGCTCTCCTGCTACAGTTTCACAGTGTTGATGACTCCCAAGTCTGTTTTCTAATATCTACTCCCCCCACCTCTAAGATGAAAATAAAAAAATACATTGGCTAAGGCAGCAGAGCGTGCAGCATTTTA
>NW_015192241.1:0-505 GCF_001447785.1 Gekko japonicus | reverse complement strand
GTAAAACCTTCCGTAATCATTGTACTGTTTGCCATGAGACTGCCATTGCCAACGAACGTAACCACATCTTCGCTCATATCTTGTGTGAGGGGTTTTTTTTACATTTGGTCCCTGGACCATAAGTGAAAATCACCATGTGAGACGGACAGGGTCCATCTCTTATATTGGAGATTTTACTGTCATTTTATGTAATGCCATGCTTTGTTCTATGATAATAACTTAATAGGATGGTAAATCATGGGTTTCCAGCCTCGTAGATACTGTGAGCCAATAACATCGATACTGAGCATTCTATAAAAGAAATTACCTTTCCTGCAATTAAGAAGATGTTGAATTTGGCTTTTCTTTGTCCCCCCCCCTTTTTTGCTGTCAAGTCACAGCCAACTCATGACAACCCCGAGGCGTTCAGAGGTGGCTTGCCATTGCCAGCCTCCGTGTCGCAACCCTGGAATTCTTTCCTGGTGTCCCGCCCAAGAACTAACAGGGCCGACCCTGCTTAGCTTCT
>NW_015192240.1:0-561 GCF_001447785.1 Gekko japonicus | reverse complement strand
AGGCTGAGGAATTCGAAATAATGCCTAACTGATAAGCGACCGTAGGTTTACAAACTCCAAATAACCACCCATCATTAGGGTTGCCAGCTTCCCACTGGGGCTGGGAGATCTCCTGCCCCCAGCTCTTGTTGCCCACCATTGCTCAGCTGAATGGTGAGAGGAAATATCTGGACAAAATGGTGTACAGGGTGTGTGTGTGTGTGATTAGTTTCCCCAGGGTAGTATAGTGGTTAAAAGTGTGGATTCTAATCTGGGAGAACCGGGTTTGATTCCCCACTCCTCCACATGCAGCTGCTGGTGTGACCTTGGGTCAGTCATAAATCTCTCAGAGCTGTTCTCTCCAGAGCAGTCCTCAAAAGAGCTCTCAGCCCCACCTACCCCACAGGGTGTCTGTTGTGGGGAGAGAAAGGGAAGGAAATTGCAAGCCGCTCTGAGACTCTGAGTGAAGGATGGGGTATAAATCCAATCGCCTCTTCTTCTTCTGGTGCTACCTGGAGGTGACGTTATCTCACCGGGTGATGCTGTAATATTCATCCAAAGCTATGGTTAAAGCATAGAGTT
>NW_015192239.1:0-507 GCF_001447785.1 Gekko japonicus | reverse complement strand
GGGCTCAGATTCATCTCCCTGCCACTCCATATGGTCCTCAGGCTGACTTTGACAATCCCTTTAAAGTTTAAAGGGACTCCATAAGCCTGCCCGACAGACAGCTGAGAGGCTGTTTTCAGATCTACCAGAAATATATCCAGGATTTTCTTTGTTTTTTTCCAGTCCCCCCCCCCAAAAAAAAACAACTCGTAAACATTTGGGAAGCTGAAAGATACCCCAAAAAATACCAGTAAGGTATTTTTCAGGTATATTTTCAGCTTGAGTAGATCCGAATGCACAGCCCTTTTTTTTGGTCTTAAAGGTGCTACTGGACTCAAACTTTTGTTGAGAAATAAGACTGATATTTGCTTTATGGATTGTTGTGAAATGATCTGATATTTGCTTTTCTGGACTTATGCTTGCTGACACAACACATGGATTTTGCATATACATACACCCTAGGCTTAGGGAACTCTATTTGAATCACCTGTTGTGAGACGTTTTCACATAGAAGGTGCCTGTTGCCTG
>NW_015192238.1:0-503 GCF_001447785.1 Gekko japonicus | reverse complement strand
CACCTGATCCAATTCTTGAATCAACTCTTTGAAAAATTTCTCCTTTGCTCTGTTAGGGGTGTAAATATTTACAATCAGAGTCTTTTTTTGATGCATAGTCATTTCCACCGCAATGTACCTTTCCACCGCAATGTCTTTATCTTTAAAAATTTCTTTGGGTTCAAATTCTTTTTTAACATATATTACAGTCCCCCTATTTTTTTCCCCTGCCAATGAATAAAATTCTTCTCCTAGTTGTTTGGCGACCAAATATTTAAAGTCCTGTTTTTTAATATGAATTTCTTGTAAACAAATTACGTTACATTTTTGTTTTCCCAACCAATGTTTCACTATTTTTCTTTTATTGGGTGAATTGAGTCCATTTACATTCCACGATATCAATTTGTAATCCATCATGGTCTTCAATTACTTGTCACCAAACTCTTTATCATTGTCCAACATAAATTCAATAATTTGGCCTGTTGTTTTAATCACATGCCTCTGACTTTGAAAATTGAAGCTCA
>NW_015192237.1:0-520 GCF_001447785.1 Gekko japonicus | reverse complement strand
CACATTAAACCAGCTTAGAGGGAACACTGGGGGGAGTGAGCTCAGTGGGGGGAAGAGGAGGAGGAGGAGGAGGAGGAGAATTTTCAAGGAAAAAATGTGAGAGTTCTAAGTTCCGGTGGTATTGAAAAGTGCTGTCAAGTCACAGCTAACTTCTGACAACCTTGTAGGGTTTTCAAGGCAAGAGGCGTTCAGAGGTGGTTGGCCATTGCCTGCCTCTGTACAACAACCCTGGACTTCCTTGGAGTTCTCCCATCCAAATAATTGCCAGAGCCGACCCTGCTTAGCTTCTGAGATCAGACAAGACCAGGTCAGAGCCAAGTTCTAGACCTTGGCCCATTTCCCGTGCAGAAACTTTAAGAAGATAAGTCACTGGTGGCGAGTCTTTTGCCTTTATCTCCCCACCTCGCTCCTCACTCCCGACAACATAAGTTTGTTGTTGTTTTTTTTGTGGCAAGTTGCTGCAAGACATTTAATTTATAGTGTTTCGGTACAGCATGACTTTTTCTCCCTGTTTTGTTAT
>NW_015192236.1:0-436 GCF_001447785.1 Gekko japonicus | reverse complement strand
GAATCTGTGCATAGAACTCAGGTGCAGGACCGCTCCCATGCAGGGCCTCTGTGCACCGAGACCCCCTACCGTGCCGCAAGAAGCTGCCTGCTGGCCCTCGAACAGCTGCGCCTCCGCCTCCCCCCCATGCTTACATTTTAAAACGCAAGGCCGCAGCAAGGGACTGCTGACAGCCCACGACCACATAGAATCGTCGGCCTAATCGGGAAGGGAGAGACAATGGCGAGAAATGGCTCTGAACAGAGATGAAAAGGCTTTTAATGGCGACTGGCAAGAGGAATCGCAGCTGTGCAGGAACTCGCCTCGTGGTGTGCTTCCGTGGCGACAAAGTCAGGCGGGGGGGCCAGTGAGGGGGCCTCGCCGAACAACCGACCCTCCCTGCTTAATGGCGACCACGCGGCGCCGGGAGTCCCTCCACCCTCCGACACACGAGGAA
>NW_015192235.1:0-514 GCF_001447785.1 Gekko japonicus | reverse complement strand
CATTTGCAGTTTTGACAGACTGCCCATGGACCTCGATTTTTTTAAAGACAGTCTGTTTGGTCCATTGGGGCGTCCGTGGGCCAGACATGCTGCCACCCAGGGAACCCTTTAAAGCCGTGTTATTGCTGTGGCACTACCCGGGAAAGGGCTCAGGAGGCACTTAAATGCCTTCTGAGCCCACTTCCGGTTTGCACCCATCATGGACCACACACTGGTTTGTAAACTGGGAAAGTCCGTGGTTCATGAAATTCACGAACCATGGGCCTCCATTTTTCCAGTCCGTGCCCATCCTTAAGTCAATCTGAACTCAGCATAATACTTCATATTATACTGCCTTAATTGGGTATTTTGCAGTGTGGTCAAAAAACATCAGAATTCTGTGCCAAGGGAATCAAAATTATGCAACGAGAACAGATAATTCTGTAATGTATATAAATTATACAAATCAATATAATTAGCATATTTTTCCGTTTAGTGATTCTGCTCCTTACTATTTTCCATAATTCTACTTGTG
>NW_015192234.1:0-517 GCF_001447785.1 Gekko japonicus | reverse complement strand
TTTGCCCAGCAAGACTTCTGACTGTCCACCGAAGATCCAATTTGCTGGGCAAATGTTAAACACGCTGCTCTAGCAGCAACCGCCACTACAACAGAGGTATCTTCACTGAGTGGATGAAGGTAAGCTGCAGGGGGCCTTGTGTGGCCGGCGCCACCTCCTGCAGCCGCCGTTTGTGGCATTTTGTGGCTGCGCCTACTACACAGTGCCAGAATTCCAAAGGTGCCCGCAGGCTCAGAAAAGTTGAGGACCCCTGTATCACAGCCTGCCTTGAGCCGGCAAACACTCGGGACAGCCCAATCCTACCAACGTTAACATTTATTTATTAAAACATTCATATCCTGCCTTTTCTCTCGGTTCAAAAGCAAGTTCAAGTACATTCGTTAGGCCTTCTTCCCAGTAAACACACACAGGACTGCAGCATTAGACGTGGCTATTCCTTTAGTTATTCGATTTCCGTCCCTCGTTTCCCCAAAAGCCCAGACTGGATTACAATAAAACAATTGTATATAAAAATACG
>NW_015192233.1:0-519 GCF_001447785.1 Gekko japonicus | reverse complement strand
CCAGCATCCTGTCTCACACAGTGGACAGCAGTAAGATCTGTAGAAATCTTGTAATCACAAAATTTCAATCTAGGGAATGAATGGTTGCGAACATGGGTGCAGTCGGTTCCACCTGATATGTGTAACCTGATAAACACCAACGAGAGGCCTTCAGGATTTGACTTGCCACGTAAAGTATGGAAGACGGCTAACAGCATATGAACAGGCTTGGGCAGTTGTGCAGGCCGGTTGTTCGAATGGGGCAAAATACCAGGACCCGAAAGTGACTGTGGTGCAGCCTGCCAAACTATTTTCCATCTGTCACAGGAATGTGAGCATCGTGCTTTCCAGGGAGATGTGACGGAGCTCATTGACCTCTCCCCAGCTGCAATTGAGTGGATTGAAATTTTAGAGATTAGCATTTAGGGAGATTGCTGAATCGGTCTGCATACCAGTTGTATCAACTTGCTGCCGTATTTTATGTTATATCCTTTCTGTGTGTAACTCTGCGATATGACAAATAAATATTCCACCTTTCCC
>NW_015192232.1:0-512 GCF_001447785.1 Gekko japonicus | reverse complement strand
GATGCAGCATCTCTGGGGAGAGTTTGAGTAAGAGAAAACGGTGCAGGGTGAAGAGTCAACTTTTCAGTTCTGCTTTGCATCCCTAGTCTGAATTCCAGCCTCTCACTAAATGGCTAGCGTTTACCTCTTTTTGTAGCGGGAACTCCTTTACATATTAGGCGACACACCCTTAATGTAGGCAATCCTCTAAGAGCTTATAGTAGGCCCTGTAAGAAGAGCTCTGAAAACTCTTGGAGGATGGGCTACATTAGGGGTGTGTTGCCTAAGATGCAAAGGAGTTCCCACTACAGAAAGAGCCCTGCCTATGATCCCAAAAGGGTTCTTCTAGCATCTTACTTAATTTAAGTCTCTGTTGGTAATGGTCTCTCAGGTTATGGTATTTCTGAATTATTTGTAATTTAATGCATTACAAAATAAACCTATGCGGTTAACTTGGAAGTTTCACTCACTCATAAGAAAGTTTCAGATATTTTAAAATGCTGAATGTTTATTTTGTTGCTATTATTTGGCAT
>NW_015192231.1:0-515 GCF_001447785.1 Gekko japonicus | reverse complement strand
AAAAGAAATCAAGTTTACAGCCAGGCAGGTATTAAGAGAGAATGAGTAGAAAATGTTTTTAGACGGCATATAACCCCAAAGGACATTGAGAAAGCAGACAAAGACTTCAAAGGAAAATGCTGGAAATGTCAAGACACAGATGGGACTCCCCCCCTATAAGTGGTGGACTTTCAAAAAAGCAAAATAAAAAAGGAAGCAAATAACGTGGAAAAATGAAGAATATGTTAAAATTTAAATTCCCTATGAAAGCTAAGAGTATACTAAGCTAATAAGAAGCTAAGGTATACTGCCTAATAAATTACCAAAAATTCTTTAAGAGATATTCAAATACATGGTGACTGTGGCTAGAATTATCTATGCAGCAAAATGGAAAATAGATGTCTGTTCTCTGCCTAGAAGAATGGGAAAATAAGCTTGCCGAATATGCAGAAATGACAAAATTAACAATTTATCTGAGAAAGTGATCAATCAAGAAATTTGAGGACGGATGGAGTATATATTATGCAAGTAGGAGA
>NW_015192230.1:0-518 GCF_001447785.1 Gekko japonicus | reverse complement strand
GCAGAGAAAGCACTGATTGTGTTCCTCTCAAGAGCAGCTCTCAAGAGAGCTCCCTCAGTCCCACCTACTCACAGACGGGCCGTTTGAGCCGGTATACGTGCCGGTTAGAAACTGACTATTTACGCGTGATCACACGTTCAACAACTGCCTCCCGTCCCCAGCCATCGCTTTCCAGTGCAAACCCCCTGTAAAATGAAGTATTTTGATACCAGGTCCCCAAGTGGTGTTTTGTTGCCTGTGCCCGCCCCCTGGGCTCTTTACTGCCAGAGCTCCACTCCTGTGCGCTCCTGCAGGAAATGACCCCTGTGCACATGGGAAACAAGCGGCCCCACAGTAGTGTCCGATCACACAGTGACTGGCTGCGCCCACAGCTACAAAAGGAGGTGTGATCTCACAGCTGTGAGTCAAAATCCTCCGGAGGGAATAGCCTCGCTTCCCCCCCGCTTCCACTGGCGCATGTGACTGCAGCCAAAGCAGCAGAAGATACACCAGAGGAAGGGTTGCCAGCTCTGGGTTGG
>NW_015192229.1:0-526 GCF_001447785.1 Gekko japonicus | reverse complement strand
TGCTCTGTCGCCGCCATTGCCGCCGATGAGTCTACCGTCATCTGTGCCATCTCCACAGAGGAGGATGCCCCTACCCTTCTAAGGGTAGGTACCCATTAGACTACTCGCGTAGCTGTTAACTGCCGCTGGGTGGGCGGAAGCTGGGACTTGGACCAGGTGCTCACCCCGGCCACGGTGGGTTCTCGAACAGCCACAATGGCTATTCATAGTTGTTAATGCAGACTCTCTACCGTCTGCGCCACCGCAGCCAACTTCAGAGGACGGCGGAAGACCGGAAGGCCTGGCGTGATCTGGTCCATGGGTTCGCAGAGAGTCGGACTCAACTGTGCGACTGAACAACAACTGTCTACTTTGACCGGCAGCGGCTCTCCAAGGTCCAAGGCTAAGGCCTGTTACATCAACGACTGCCAGATTCTCTGCCTCCCCAAATTACTTATGTGTGCGCCATCAAGTTGTGACCGACATCCGGCAACCCCAGGAAGGGCCTTTCAAGGGGGCATGAGAAGCAGAGGTGGTTGGCCATTGC
>NW_015192228.1:0-520 GCF_001447785.1 Gekko japonicus | reverse complement strand
TGTCTATCTGGATCTGCGCATGGAATTGGCAGCACTTCGGAGAAGGGTCCTTGGGGGTCCTGGCCTTGAGTTTCCTGCCTAGCAGCTTAATTTTTTCTTCCAGGACCACATGACTACATTTCTTCACATAGTTGGTGCCAACATGTTCCATGACCACTGGCTTCTCCCCAGCACTATCTACCAGCCTATCTAGACCACATGTAATGTCTGCTATCATCACACCAGGCAGGCAAGTCACCATGCAGTCAGTATGTGGGCTCGCAACCCATTTGTCTACAAGATCGAATAATCTGATAGCTCTGTGTATATAAAGTGCCATCTTCACAGCTGACTCATGGAGACCCCAGCAAGGGGCTTTCAAAGCAAGTAAGAAGCAGATGTGGTTTGCCATTGCCTTTCTCTGTAGAGTCTTCCTTGGTGGTCTCCTTTCCAATACTCCAAAGAGATCTGTTCACACAATTGGTGAACAGGTATCCTTTACCACCCAGGAACCATCCCTGGGCGGTGGCGGGGGGGGGGG
>NW_015192227.1:0-518 GCF_001447785.1 Gekko japonicus | reverse complement strand
TGGGATCCTTTCCTCCCAGCCCGGCCTGTCCCCTCTCTGTAACCCGGCCACAGGGAGACGAAAGACACCCTTTTCTCCACGGCTCACAGCTAAAAACCGACTCCTTCACAGAGTGCCACAGTCTCCTCACACAGAATCTAACAGTCCCATTCTGAATCTCCCTCTCTCCCCTCTCTGTTGCGCCCCCCCCCCCCCCCCAAGGCCTCCTGGGATTTGTTGGCCTAGCCTCCTCCCACCGCTACACAGGCAGGGCCGGCCCGAGGGGTTTCTGCGCCCTAGGCCAGGCTGCCTCGTGGCGCCCCCCTCAGATGCCAACCTCCCGGTGGGGCCTGGAGACCTCCCAGCTGGGTCCCAGCAGCAGGGCCAGCCAAGAGAGGGCTCCGTTCCCCGCCACCGCCTCCTCCCTGCCCACCCGGCCAGGGGGCCTTTCTGAGCCAGAGACGCCGCTTGGTCCAAGCCCTTCCCGTGGTCCCCAGCCAGGAAGCGGTGCGGCGGCGGCGGGGATTGGCAGCGGGCGC
>NW_015192226.1:0-516 GCF_001447785.1 Gekko japonicus | reverse complement strand
TTCTGCCTCACAGGGTTGGTTTTAGATGGATAAATTTCCCTGAGGTGCCCCAGACTTTATTTTTCCTGATGGGGGTGGGTGGAAAAAAGTCCCCTTCTGTTTCATCTAACAAAGTGGCAGCTTCATCTACAGTGGTTTTTTTAAAAAAAAATATCCCTCAGATACCATCTTAGTTGTATGGGAACTTGTCTATAAAACTGTTCTAAGCCAATTAATTGCTTCAGTTCTTCAAATATCTGTACTTTGCTTCCCTCAACCCATCAAGTTAAGGCTTTGTCCAAATGACAACCTAGCTGTGCGTACGTTTCACTTTGCTTTCTTTTAATTTCTCTAAAAGCTTTTCTGCTTTGCTCAGTTGTTAGATCATATCTAACCCTCACACTCTCTTTGAAAAGAAAAAAAAATGGTCTCCTCATCCCTCATCTGGCTAATTCTTTTTCTAATTCAATCAAGGCTATTTTTTTTTCTTTTTCAATTTTGGCTAACCGTATTTGTAGTTCTGATTCAATATTATCT
>NW_015192225.1:0-523 GCF_001447785.1 Gekko japonicus | reverse complement strand
TAAATAAACCTCCATCAAGAGCTTGGGAGCACTCAAAAGGGTGAACAAGGCATTGTTCTATTTGGGTTCGTTGATACTAGTAAAAGGTGTTCTTGTGGATTCTGTTTTCGGACGATGTCAGAAAAGGTTTATTGCCGGGGCTTCTTCCTTCCTCTCCCGGGTGAAGGGGGTTTGAATCCGTTTCCATCCCACGGTGTTGAGGGACCGGGAGAGCTTGAGGGAGTGAAACATGGTCCAACGCTTACGAATATACACTCGTTCGGTATTTCAAAATATTCGTTTCACGGCATCAATACGAGACTTGTTCGTGGCATTCGCAGTGTTCATTGGTTTTTGATATAGGGGCACACTGTGGTTCCCCCTGGTTTTGTCTACCCACCTGGAAGTTGGCAACCCTAGCGGCTATCCATCTCCTGGTTGGAGCTTCCTGCCCGGTTTCACCTGTGGCCAGCCACCTCCCTTACAGCTGGGAAGCCACACTTGACCTGCAAAGCCCCGCATCTGAAACTCTGTTGTTCCTTCC
>NW_015192224.1:0-803 GCF_001447785.1 Gekko japonicus | reverse complement strand
TGATGTCATGTATTTTCTAAGCTATGTTATCATATTTTCCTTTCTGGCTTTTCCCTGTTATTGTATACATATACATTTTGATTAAGGAATGTCCCTAACATTTGTAAAACTGCGCTTTACATTGTGTTTTTGACAACTCTATTTGTCATACTTCCCCCCCTTCCCCTTTTTCTTATTCTGCATCCCTTTAAAAATTCAAATAAAAATCTGTTAACACAAAAAAATCGTGGTGGAAAGTGCCATCAAGTTGCAGTCGGCTTGTGGTGACCCTGTAGGGTTTTCAAGGTAAAAGACATTCAGAGGTGGTTTGCCATTGCCTGCTAATGCATAGCAACCCTGGACTTCCATGGTGGTCTCCCATTCAAGGATGAACCAGGGCTAACCCTGCATAGTCTCAGAGATCAGGCTAGCCTGGGCTATCCAGGTCCAGGCTGTGGAGGGTCTAGGGCCCCCAAAGTCAAAGTTGTTAGGGTGATGAGAGATGCAGCATTTTAGAATGATGAGGCCACTCCAGAAAGTCCCATACTACATTAATGTGAAATCACATGACACCTTTCCTCTCTAGGGTTGATCTCTGGAAAAAAAGCGGTCTATACATGTGAAACAGAAGCTGGATATTCATGGTTCTGTCTGGCTGCCTTTTTTCAAATGAAAAAAGAGAGAGAGAGCAACAGGGCCGAGGGAGTTAGGGAGCCTCCTCAAAAGGCCCCCAGCATATGTTATGGCAAAGCTGCTCGACAGTTGTAATGAATTCCCTCCCTACACAAGCACCATTTTTTCTGTAGAGGATAGCATGTAAACTT
>NW_015192223.1:0-558 GCF_001447785.1 Gekko japonicus | reverse complement strand
GATGGACTCCGTCGGGCAAGCGGCAGCCCCCTCTCTGCGAGACCTGAGCAAGGCTGATAATGATCAGACATTCTGAAGATTATAAACTGACAGGGTCACCATAAGAAGAATAAGAGACTTATACCCCACCCCTTGCTTCTTTCCCTTCCCCTCCCCACAACAGACACCCCGTGAGGTAGGTGGGGCTGAGAGAGCCCTCTCGAGAACTGCTCCTGAGAGAACAGCTCTGAGAGAACTTGGGAACCACATTTTAGGAAGGAGGTTGACAAGCTCGAGCGTGTCCAGAAGAGGGCAACCAGGGTGGTGAGAGGGTTGGAATCCAAGTCTTATGAGGAAATGCTGAAAGGGTTATAGAATCATAGAATGTTAGAGTTGGAAGGGACCTTGCAGGTCATCTAGTCCAACCCCCTGCACTCTGCAGGAGTATACTGAAAGATAGCCCTACATACCTACAACATACCCGAAAGATGGTTGTCCCTTGTAATTTCCACCCATTAGATACGTGGAATTCACTGCCACAGGAAGTGAAGGTGGCTACAAGCATGGAGGGCTTCAAGA
>NW_015192222.1:0-514 GCF_001447785.1 Gekko japonicus | reverse complement strand
TTAAAACACACAGGTGTTTTGGGAAAGGCCTGACTGTGTCCCTTTCTCCCCAGACCTGAAGGCGAGAAATTAGCAGGGAGGGAGCTCCTTGGTACTTTTAGGCCATCTATGTGCCACAAACGACCAACACACATGATAACGCCCCTTCTTGCAAGCAGATTAATTAAAGCCAGCAATCTAGAGCAAAACATGACACACTGCCATATCAAAAAGATTATTAAATCTGTTAGTACTTTTGCATTTTTAATACATTCCAATTAATGTACAAACAAGCATTCCTAAAACAGAAAGAAAAATCACTCTGGCAATCTGTTTGATTCTTGTTAACGGATGCAAACGAAAGATCAAATGCTGCTGCTTTTCCTGGAAAGTTTCCAGCAGCCATTCTAGGGGAAATTTAGGAGGCCGGTAATCCTGGGCACCTATGGAACCAGTCCACGCTTTCTTGGGCTGAGTTGCTTAAGGAATTTGCTCTCATGTTGCCACTCCACAACAGCTACAAATCACAGAGAAC
>NW_015192221.1:0-492 GCF_001447785.1 Gekko japonicus | reverse complement strand
ACTGTGTGACTGAACAACAACAACATTGTTTTTAAAAGGACATGTTTTTAACCGTGTTGGCTTTTAACTTGCTATTGTTTCTAGCCATGCGTGTATATTGGTCTTGCTGGATGCTTACAGTTTTCTGTCCTTGCAGCTTTTAATGTATTGTTAGCTGCCTTGAGATTGCAGCAAACATAAGGCAGGGGGTAAATACTTTAAAATATTTTTTTTAATCCCATACCAAAGGCCGGCATAACACATTGTGATTAACACTTGGCCTTTAGAGTAGCCATTATCTACTATTGTAAAAAAAGGTTTGCAAGGGTATATATTCACATGTTAAGTGTGTCCCCCCCCCCCTTCACCTTTCCAAGTACTTTAGTGGCTGGCTGTATAAAACAGCACTTACTGTCCACTGGTAGAAATTTAAAGTTCAGGGCGGATCTTAAAATTTTGTGTAACAGCTGAAATATTTAAATCCCCGAAAGGTAAAGGTTCCCTTGCTCGAAA
>NW_015192220.1:0-524 GCF_001447785.1 Gekko japonicus | reverse complement strand
GAGGATGAGGATAATCAGTGAAATATAGTGATTTTGGGATATAAATTATATCAGAAGGATAGGGAGGGAAACGTTGAAGGTGGAGTGGCTCTGTGTGTCAGAAAGGGAATACAGTCCAGTAAAACTGAAAATCTAAGAGAAATATTTGCTTCCAGAAACACTATGGGTAGAAAATAGTGGACCCAAAAGGAAGCTTAACTCTGGGACCTTGTAATCACCCACCAGTTCAAACATTAGATGATGATTTAACAACAGCAAAAGAACCGGATGGCAGCCACACAGACCAGGACCCGGGCAAATGGGGGAGACCAAGTGAAAGGATTGTGTGAAGAGTCAGGGAGCCATGGCTCTGCACCTCCATGAGAGACAGGTTCCTGCATAGTGCAGGTGGCAGGGCAGGGCAGGACCAGGCAGGCTGAGCCACAGGCAGGTCACGGCCTGCTCAGTAAGAGGAGTAAGCAGATGGGAAGGCATATGGGCCCAGCCCGGAGAGATAGGGAAGCTGGGCAGACTGTTACATGAGG
>NW_015192219.1:0-524 GCF_001447785.1 Gekko japonicus | reverse complement strand
TTCTGCCCGCGCGGAGCTCCGCGCAGACAGAATGAAGCCCCCCCACCCCTTTGCTGCTTCGTCCACCCCGCCTGGAGCGGCGTGGATGAGGCCCCCGTCCCTGCCTTGTCCGCGCAGCCTGGAGCATTCTATAAATGGCGCACCTGGGCTGCAGAGCGCCAGTGCTAGCCACGGAGTTTTTCAGCTGCTTGATGACTCCAAAGAGCAGGAGGAAGAACAACAAGAAGAAAAGGGCCAGGTAGACCAGCAAGTTGAATTCCCACTCCATGCTGCTGCGCGGGCTTCCGCGCCAAGGGGGAGCGCTCCCTACGTGCCCTGTGCGCGAGGCATCTGCTGGAGAATCCCCCGCTGCCGCTGAAACTTCAAGGAACTTGCTTAGTCTTCCCGGGGCCAAGAGACTCCCGTTTGCCTTTACTGCCCTGGGGATGTCCATGTGCTTGCCCCTTCTGAAGGTCGGTGTGCATAGCCGCCTTTCGGCGCTACTGGGAGCATTGGGCTGGGACCATGTGAAGGGGGGAGCGGAT
>NW_015192218.1:0-527 GCF_001447785.1 Gekko japonicus | reverse complement strand
ACATGCAAGCCATCTGGGAGCAAGAGGAGCGGGAGAGGCTGGAAATCGAAGGGACCCACCTGGAGTGGGAGCGCCTGGAGCAGGAGCGCATGCACATTGAGCGTGAGTGGCGATAGGAGCACATCCAGTGTGAGAGGGAGGAGCTGCGGCAGCAGCATGAACAGCTTTGCTATGAACAAGAGAGGTGCGTGGTGCTAAGGCGTCCACAGTACGCAGATGAGCACCATGGGAGACCCGATTGACACTCGTGGGACAGCTGAGGCAGCTATGGCTCTGACCGGCACTTAAGCAAGGAGCGGCGCACACTCCCACAGTCTCGAGATGGACGCAGCTGGGGAAACCACAGTAGAAAATTTGATGGCAGCCAAGATCGCTCCTGGCAGAGCAACACACATGGAGGAGCGATGGGGCAGGATCACGAGCGATGGTGAGGTGGGGGCAGATGGAGGTGCGGCCATGTGATGCGAGGTGGAGTGTCTGGGTGGGGTCGCTTCATGCCGAGCAGCACACAGGGCCAAGCCTCGCAT
>NW_015192217.1:0-525 GCF_001447785.1 Gekko japonicus | reverse complement strand
GGCAAGGAGGGAATTTCGCCCCGCCCCCCGGCAATCACAGCTGCGAGGAGAACAGCCACACCGGAGATCAAGGAGGCAAGGAGGGAACGTTTCGCCCCCCCCAGTCGCAGCTGCGACAGCCGTGCAGCCACAACGTTTTAAAGAGCCCCTGAGGAGAGCTGGGGGAGGCTGAGCAGCAATGCCCTGTGGCTGGGCGCTGGCTTGGGAGGGCGAGGGGTGGGCAGGGCTTCTGGGAAATTCCGGTGGGGGCTCGGGCCCCCCAGCCCCCCTGGACTTTACACCGGTGGTCTGAGTCCTCCATGCAGCGAACCCAGTACTTTTCAGTAGCAACGAGGATGGGATTCCGCTGAGCCAGGCCTGGCTCGCATCTCAGCACAGCACTGAGCATCGTTCCAGCCAATGCACCCAGCATCGCTCTCAAGGAACACCGCTCCCCGCTAACGCTTCGCCATGGTCTCAACTCGGGGGAACTTGGAGATCTATGATCCAGCCCATTCCGAGCTCTGGGACTCGTGGACCGACCAA
>NW_015192216.1:0-511 GCF_001447785.1 Gekko japonicus | reverse complement strand
AGTGGGTGCAGGGTGCTTAAAGCGATCAGAGAACCCATCGCAGCAGTAATGCCTTAGTGATCCTGCTAGCCCAGCCTCCAAAATAGCTTCCAATATCCCTCCCCCTCCCACACTGGACAGGCAGCTGCCTGTCAGGTGTGGGAGAGGGGTGGGATGCTTACAGCCATTGGGGATGCTTGCTCAGCAGGATTGCATTAGCGCTGCTGCTGGCCCAGCCTACCCAATGCCTTTAAACACACTCCTCCCAACACTAGACAGGTGGGTGTCTGTCAGGTGTAGGAGCAAGGCCAGGGTACTTTAATCAATCAGGTAGGCTTCCTGAGCAGAAATATCTTAGCAATGCTGCTGAGCCAGCCTCTCCAATGGCTTTGGACACACTCCCACCCACCCCTCTTCCACCTGACAGGTGGTTGTCAGGTGCAGGAGCAGGGTCAGAGCATTGAAAGCCATCAGAGAGGGTGCCCAAGCAGCATTGCCTTAGGAATCCTGCTGGCCCTACCTCCCTGATGCC
>NW_015192215.1:0-532 GCF_001447785.1 Gekko japonicus | reverse complement strand
CCAACCACTTTCAGCCTTGATCTGTGCCCATCATGGCTGGTTAAAGCCAGTTGTGATGGGCTACAAGGTGCACTAAGGGAGATCATCAATAAGTCCCTCATTGAGGGTCTGTTCCCTAGCGCACTAAAGGAGGCAGTGGTCTGCCCTCTCCTTAAAAAACCCTCTCTGGATCCGGCTGAATTAGCTAACTACTGGCTGGTATCCAATTTGTCCTATCTGGGCAAATTGATTGAGAGGGTGGTGGCGACTCAGCTGCAAGGTTTCTTGGATGATGCCTCCATATTAGATCCCTTCCAGTCTGGTTTCTGACCAGGCCACAGGACAGAGACAGTCCTGGTCGCCCTCACAGACGACCTTCGGAGGCATCTGGACTGAGGCGGCATGGCAGTGTTTTTGTTGTTAGACATGTTGGTGGCGTTCGACACGGTCAACCATCAACTACTGACCCACCACCTTGCCGATGCCGGGATTCAGGGGTTTGCCTTGCAGTGGCTCTCCTGATCCCTGCAGGGTCGGGGACAAAGGGTGGCAT
>NW_015192214.1:0-524 GCF_001447785.1 Gekko japonicus | reverse complement strand
AAGACTCTGAAACTAAGATAGATGTCTATTATTCTTAAACCTTTATTTGTAATGTTATCTTTATTTTAGTAGGTGATATAGTTAAATATACATGTAATCCAGATCGTGTCACCTGTTAGCTCCACTCCCCCACTCTTTAGTAGAACTGAAGTCTATTAGTGTATTAGTGTTCCACTCCCGCATTCCAGTAGTTTTAGTATTGTAGTAATGGAAAAACAATAAAATCTTTATAAAAAAATAATTTTAAATTTTTGCATATCAAAATAACAGAATAGCATTTTTATTCTTAACCCAAATAAGAGAAAAGCTTTGACTTAAGAAAATAATTATCATCATATATGGTCGTTGTATTGCTGTAATTTTAGTCAGTGTGTAGCTTTGTAGGGTTTATGAAGAAAATAAAAATGAAAATAATTTTAGAAAAAAAGAAAAATATACTCATGATGAGTCTTGAAGGCTTTCGTTTTATCAACCTCGACTAGTATTTCGCTTTGCTTAGTCGCAGTTTCTTGCTTTCCTGTCAC
>NW_015192213.1:0-507 GCF_001447785.1 Gekko japonicus | reverse complement strand
CCTTCAAGACAGGCTGGAAAGAAAAATATAGAAAGTCAGTTAAAAACAATTAAGGGCCCAATGAAAGCTTTGTTAAAAAGTTCAAGCCATTTGAACTTTTTAACGAGGCTTTCATTGGGCCCTTTATTAGACTTATTTCTTACCCTTGTGGTTCTTGGTTCCAGTTTTTGGGTCAAGTTTGTTTTCTCCTGTGTCCTACTGGTGATCCAGGGAAGTCAGCATGGATTTGTTCCCAAAACGTCCTGCCGGACCAACCTTGTTTCCTTCTTTGTTTGAGTGACGAGCTTACTGGAGCATGAGAATGCTGTCATGCTGGATTTCAGTAAAGCTTTTGGCAGGGTTTGCCATGATGTTCTGATGGGTAAACTGGAGGACTACAGGCTGGTTGGAGAACCGCACCCAAAGAGTAGTTGTCAATGGCATTTCATCTGCTTGGAGGGAGATACCCAGTAGGGTGCCACAGGATTTGGTTCTTGGTCTAGTACTTTTCAATATTTTTATAAATTA
>NW_015192212.1:0-524 GCF_001447785.1 Gekko japonicus | reverse complement strand
TTTAACATTATATTCCCTAATCCTCATAACAACCGAGAGATATACCTGACTACTGAGAAGGTAATATGGGGGCACTGGTCCAATAAAAGGGAGGAGACAGGCCTCTCTTCTGGACAGCTATGCCTGTTGTACAAAATACAAAGACAAGATTTGTCCCGAGCCTCTGAACTCACTGATGGCCTGGTAGGAAGGTTGATTTCTTTCACTTTATAATGCATATGTAATTTTTTGTGCCACTTGCCTGAAAAAAGTGCATTAAATACAGTGTTGTTGTTTTTTTTAGAGATTAACGAATGTGAAATTGGAAACCATACTTGCACCTTGCAACAAACTTGTTTCAACATTCAAGGCGGATTCAAATGCCTAGACCCAATAATATGCGAGGAACCTTATATCAAGATCAACGATCAGTAAGTAATGTTTTTAAAGGAAGACATTCCTTTTCTTCATGAGGCTAAAGGGGTAGAGACATTTACTAAACTGCAGCAGTTCTGCTGCCCTACTGTGATACGAGCATAGTTTTC
>NW_015192211.1:0-579 GCF_001447785.1 Gekko japonicus | reverse complement strand
TGTGCGACTGAACAACAACAACAGCCCAGTTTTGATGCTTTCACGATTGGCATGAGCCACACACCTGGTAGATAGGTGTGAGCAGGGCTTTTTTCTGTAGAAAAAGCCCAGCAGGAACTCATTCGCCTATTAGGCCATACCCTCACAGCACAGCTCATTCGCATATTAGGCCACACCCCCGTGTTACCAGAAGTGTGGTCATCTAGCCACACCCACCTTTTTGCTTCTCATTCTCTTGACCTTGATTGTTGGCAAAACCCAGGGCTTTTTGCATGTTAGGCCACACACCCCTAATTGTAGCCAATCCTAGTGAGTTTCTGCTGTTGGGTGTGGCCTGTTATGCTAATGAGTTCCCGCTGGGCGTGGCCAACTTAGGAGCCAGCCGGAACTCCGTTCCTGTGCGTTCCTGCCCAAAAATAGCCCTGGGTGTGAGTTAATGTAGCTCAGACTAGCCGGATTACGTCAGAAGCGAAGCAAAGCCGGTACCCCGGACGGGAGACTGCCAAGGAAGACCGGTGTTGCTGTGCAGAGGAATTCAGCGACAAACCCCCCCCCCCTCTGCTCATCTCTTGCCTTGAA
>NW_015192210.1:0-513 GCF_001447785.1 Gekko japonicus | reverse complement strand
CAGCTTAGAGGAAACACTGGTCATAACCATGGAGCATAAAGCACGTGTGTGTTTGTACACATGGACTATGATTCTGAAATGCAGCAACCTGTGTCTCTTTGTTAGGTGTATTCTAAATTATGTGGAGTGAATAACGCAACACACCACTTGTATTAGCTTTAAAATAAAAACTTTACTCATGAGGAAAGGGTTTGCTGGGAGATTAAAGAAAACGAACACAGGAAAAACATCCTGTCTGACTAGCTGCTCTAATCTACATCTTTACTGTATGGTTTCTAAACCTCATATGAGTACAAACTAGAGGAGAAGAACAAAGAGCAATAAAACTGAAGCCCAATGCTTACTCTCTAGTCCATCCGTAATGTATTGATTACCCAATTGGAGAATCTCAATGCTAACTAGTTATGCATTTTGTCATAGGGTTGCCAGGTCTTACCTAGGTCCCAGCGGGGGCCTTCATCCCTGCCCCTGAACAGTCCTGTCTTGCCAGACATGGCTGGCATGATGACATCA
>NW_015192209.1:0-528 GCF_001447785.1 Gekko japonicus | reverse complement strand
GTCTGCTTTATTGATAGCTAAACTAGGACATTGCTTGAGTACAGAATCATCAGAAGACAGGTGTGGGAGAGAGTGTAGCTAGGGTAGACATAAAATATTTGAGACCAGGATTTGAGCTGGTAGGATAAGGGATAAAATTAGATCCAGCTGATTAGTGATAAGTCTGCCATTTCCTTAACAGGAAAGTGACCTCACACATTACCATTTCTTCTCCACACCACAAACTGTCCAGCCACAGGGATGGAGTGCATACCTGCACATACCTGGTGGTAGACAGGAATGTTAATGGCTATGGATGAGAAGTGCAGGTGTGGGATGTGAGAGTAGGGAGAGGCTATGACTCAGGTGCAGGTGCTATGGAGAGGAGCAGGCTCCAGAGCCAAGTGAGGACATGTAGACATTGCTTTGCATATTTGCAGCAATGCAGGAAGAGGGTAGATTTTAAAAAATACATAGTGTCCCCCCCTTAAAAAAATCAAAGTGGATTGACTTGCTCTCAGTTCCTAAAGGTAAAGGTTTCCCTTGCTC
>NW_015192208.1:0-526 GCF_001447785.1 Gekko japonicus | reverse complement strand
GTTTAGAGGGAACACTGCCGGAGAGGCGCTTGGTCCGTAGGACTGCAGAATCTCCAGCCTGACAGTTCTGTGGATCGCAAACTGGGAGTTTTGTTTCGCTCGTTTCATCCCTGTTTTACTGCGCCCACCCAAAATACGATTGGGTAGTGTCCCATTGGGTCCAGATGGGTTTATTTCCTCTGGAGAAGGCGTTAAACCCGCACCCGCAGAGGCCGGTCGCTTGGGATGTTCGAATCCACCTAGATAACTATCTATCCCGGGAGGGCCTTCTGTAACCCCCCCCCCCCCCCCAGGACTTCCAAGATCGCGGAATGGGTCTCAAACCGGTTTCAGCGGAACCTGTCATGTCGGATCAAGCGACGGCGCTTGTAAACCCAGTTCCCGGGCTCTAGCTCAGCCGTCTCCACATCCCTCCCTGCCTGGAACTGTCGAACAGGGCGTCGATCCGGCTTCGCCTCTCGTTCCGCTTCTCCGCGAGGAGAGACGCGACGACTCCGCCTGAGAAATCGGGGACAAACCCGGCGCG
>NW_015192207.1:0-544 GCF_001447785.1 Gekko japonicus | reverse complement strand
AGGAAAATTCCTCCCTGACCCTAAAGTGGCGATTGGCCTTTCCCTGAGCCTGTAAGAAACAGCCAGGAGAACTATGTACTGATGCAACCCTTTCTGTGCTCTCCCTCACATGATCTGCCCAAGTTCACAGAATGAAACTGCCTTATACTGAATCAGACGAGGCTAAAAAACTGTGAGCTAGCTCACACTAACTCACCTTAGAGGGAACACTGCTGCCTGGTCCTTTTAACTGCAGATGCCGGGGATTGAACCTGAGACCTTTGGCAGGCCAAGCAGAGGCTCTTCTGCCAAGCCACAGCCCCTCCCTGACTGTCAGAACAGGAAGTAACGAGACAGAAGGAGTACCAGAGGGAGGGGACTTTGGCTTCCTCGCCTTGCCTGTAATCCTTGGAGAGTGGGGGCTATCTAGCTAGTTACTGTAGGAAGTAGAACACTGGACTCGATGGAACTTTGATCCTATCCAGCAGGGCTTTTCCAGTGTTCCTGATACATGGGTGCTGTGCATCTTGCAGTCTCCACTGTGGCTTGCAAGCCAAGGAATTGC
>NW_015192206.1:0-531 GCF_001447785.1 Gekko japonicus | reverse complement strand
ATGAAGACATGAAAGAAAGCTACAACTAGTGATTTTTGTTCTAATTTAAATTGTTTTAGTTAAACCCAAATAAAGGAGAGGTGAAACATCACAAAGGGAAATCCTAGAATGCCATAGAAAAGGAATGGGGGAGATCCATTGTATCTAGTGTCAGAGATGATTCTGTCCAAATGGCACTGTGCATTATCAGTATTTGTAGGCTATTGTTTAATGGGGATGTGCTTTTGCATTTGAATAGCCATTTGTGATTGACAGCAGAGGTGGGTAGTGATCTGTCCCTTATTCACACTTGTTCTCCATCTGCCTGCATCCCATACCAGTTTAGAAAGAAGGATGGTCAATATCTGGACTAGCTAGGGTTGCCACGTCCCTCCTAGCAACCAGCAGGGGAGAGGGGGATTTACCAGCAGCAGGAGGGAGGCCCAGGTGACATTGCTGGCGATGTGGCGCATCAGAAGTGATGTCATCACGCCGTGATGTCATAGAGACACTCTGCTATTTACTCAAAAACTCTATGATAAAAATGGCTTC
>NW_015192205.1:0-522 GCF_001447785.1 Gekko japonicus | reverse complement strand
AATCATGGCATCAAGAAGAGCATCCACGTAACGGATATATGTCACCTGGAAAGCCTTTGTGCGCTGGGCGCTGATAGCGGAAATCCCCCTAGTGGAGATTATTCCTGTGGCCCAACTCTGCCTTATATATGACAGTGGGCGGTGAGTTCGTTTACCCGTGTATCCAGAGAGCGGAGTCAGAACGGACTCTCCTATTTCCCAAGAAGCGAGACAACACAGCTGATGTTTAAAGAATAAATGTTGTCTTTACTAAATATTGTTGATTTCTCAAGCGCACAAAAACAGATGCGTTCACACACACACACACACACACACAAGTTCCTTTAGTTACAATAGATATATATAAAACAATCAGTAAGGAAAATAATTTCAGACTAACAGTGAGGGAGTACACAGAAGGGTAGCAATTGATACTTATCTGATTCCAGGCGAGAAGTAAACTCTTCTCAGCAGAAGGGCAGGAACAAAAGTACTGTCTTTGGGGACTCTAAATCACACTGAACGGTCCAGCCAAACACGTGT
>NW_015192204.1:0-527 GCF_001447785.1 Gekko japonicus | reverse complement strand
ATCCTGTTTGCCATCCCTCTCAGGCTCACTTCCTTCAGTCCATTCCTAGCCTTCCTTTCCCAGACACTCCTCTTTCCATCTCCTGGCCAGTTCCCTTCTCAGCCTGCCCCCGCTTCCATCATCCCATAGTCCCTTTTGGACATTCTGCCCCCTATCAGATTGCAGCACATCAGGCAACAACAGCCCGAGGCCCTATGCTTGCCCTCACCCTTCTGCAGCATTACGGTAACTCAGACACTCCCCATCATCACCACCAAATCCCTTAGATCACTGAATCACAAGACAGAGAAAAATCAGTCACTATCAAACACCCAAGAAAGATTCTCATAGGAAGACCTACGTAAAACAGCTAGCTACATAAAGCCCTAATTGAACATGGAAACACCTAAGGCTAGTGTTTCGACTTATAAACTTTTTCTTTTTAAAAAAAGGAGAGAGGTTTAATGCAAGTTTCTAACATTATAAATGGTGTGACGGTTTTCGCCACTCTGGATTACCCAATGAAATGGACTGGAGCATGTGCAGAA
>NW_015192203.1:0-532 GCF_001447785.1 Gekko japonicus | reverse complement strand
GAAAAATATAAATGGAAAGCAAAATAAAGCAGACTGAAATTGAGGGTTTCTTGTAACACTCTTCCCTCCTTTCAATTTTTTTAAAAAAACCTGTGCTTCTCTTTAAAAAAAACATAAACAATTCCCGTCCCTGAAAACATCTACATTACAATAACAGGCCAGTTGAAACTTAATCATATGCATCTGTCCCTTCAGCTTCAGGCAAAAAGTCTCCAAATTATAATTATGTGATTTTCACACAGTAAACAACTCTACATTTTAAAAGAACCACAGTCCAAATATTTATGTGAAATTACTTTGCAAATAACACCATGAAGCCTCATTTTTAGAATGTTATAGACAATGTGGCTGTTGCACATGAATGATCAAAACAGTACTAAATTCAAGGGCAGCTACACCCCACAGGATGAAAAAGTAACAAAAGAATAATAAAGACCCAGGAAGGACATACTGAAAATTGTGTTAGCTATGAACAAATATGGCCATCATTTTCCTAACACATCCAATGCAAATATACATATTTTATAAGCTT
>NW_015192202.1:0-542 GCF_001447785.1 Gekko japonicus | reverse complement strand
GTTGCCAACTCCAGGCAACCCTATCTCCTTCCCTATCTCCTTTCCCCAATCCCATAGACATTGAAAAACAATAACATTTATATATATATTTTTTAAAATTCTGAAAATTTGAGGGGTGGAGCCTGGATAGGGTGGAGTTGGAGGAGGGGTGGGACCTCAGACAGGTACAATGCCATAGACTCCACCCTCCAAACCAGCCATTCCCTCCTGGGGAACCATTGTTGCCAATCTCCAGGTGAGGACGTGAGGGGCAGAGATTCCTCAACATTACAACTGTTTTTCAGGTAGCAGAGATCAGTTCCTCTGGAGAAAATGGTGGACTGACATTGAGTGCCCAAGGCCGGGGCATCTACCCAGAGCCTCTTTCTAGAGCTTGTTGTATTTATTTCCACAACAGGCCTTATTCCTAGTTCCATTATACTACAATTCTAATCTATTAATGTTCTTGTCTCTGCCCCTTTTTATCCTCACAATAACTTTGTGAGGTCGGTTAGGCTTAGAATGTGCGGCTGGTTGCAAGTCATCCAGTGATCTTTCAGAAC
>NW_015192201.1:0-528 GCF_001447785.1 Gekko japonicus | reverse complement strand
GCCAGCCACACACAACCTCCAAGCCAGGCTCTCTCTTTCTCACCAGCAGCAGGAGCAGCAGCAGAAACCAGGAACAGCAATGGAGTCAGCCAGCCAGAGAGTCTCCTTTTATGCTCTCTGGGCATACACAGAAGGATTTCAAAAAGGAACAACCTTCTGTGATTCGCCAGAGAGCAGATGCCAAAATCCTATTTTCCACCAGTGCTCCTTCCCTGGGAAAGGAGCAAGCTAGCAGCTGGGCGGCCAACAGCAAAAGCAGCCTTGCAAAAAGTTGCAAGCTGCAGTGCATTTTGAAATGCATTGCAGTGATTGGCTGTCTGGAAGGTCCCTCTTTCCCCCTCCCTCCTGTAAAGAGCAGCAAGAGGCAGGAAAGAGGCTAAAATGGTGGGGAAAGCAAGCAGAAGGTGCCCTTTGAACTTTAAATCCCCCTAGTGGCTGTTTTTCGGAATACCGAAACACCACCAGGAAAAAACCACGATTTTTTCCAGGTTTTTTTCCTGATATCCGAAAAGGCTCAGGGAAGCCTTT
>NW_015192200.1:0-512 GCF_001447785.1 Gekko japonicus | reverse complement strand
GGAGTCCTCTCTTGGACACGGGCTCTGTGCTTTCCACAGGTGTAAACCCAAGAGGGTTAATGCTATCCCCCCCCCCCCAGCATGGAGCTGCAGAAATAGGGAAATCCACCTGTTTATATTTTCCCCTAAAAGCCTACCAGTCATTCAGGTGCTGAAGAGGATAGCCCTGGCACATATTAAAGGAGGGGTGGCCCCCTTAGTGGAATTGGCTCAGCTTGGCCCGACGCCGCTCTCCACTCACCTCGGCCTGACGCCGCTCTCCACTCACCTCGGCCTGACACCGCTCTCCACCCATGTGAGCTGACTCCCCCTTCTGCGGCACTCGAGAAGCACCCGTTGGAACATTGTGCAGGGGTAGCCAGGGTGGGGCTGGGGCGCCTTCACTTTCTGCTAATTACTCTGTCCTTGGTACACTGGGCTGAAGCTGTGGCTGCAAATGGGGGAGGGAGTAGGGGGGGAAATCCCCCCCCAAGCTCTGGATCTGGCGGCCTGTAATTATGTAATTCTCCCTC
>NW_015192199.1:0-775 GCF_001447785.1 Gekko japonicus | reverse complement strand
TGTATAAACTTCCAGTAAGCACACAAGGTCGCTTTCCCCCCTTTATTTTGTCACCTGTGGCTGCTCTGAGCAATGGGACCTGGGGTCAGGGACTCCCCACCCCAGCTGGAGTTTGGCCGCCATATGTCAGCAAAATGGGCCAGTTTCGTAGGCTGTTTTGGCCTCCAAGCCCACCACAGTTTTTAATACCCCCAAATGGAACATTTTGGTCTTCCTTTGGCCACAACCCTTTTGTTACAGTGGACTACGAAACTAGTTATTGAACTCTTGTGCTATTGGAATTATTTTGTAAGGAAGTTGTCCCCCCTGCTCTTAATAGAGTAAGAACATCAGAAGAGCTCTGATGGATCAGACCAAAGCTCCACCTGCAGTGGCTAGAAGGTTGTTTCTGGACAACCAGCAATAAGGAGCTGAATGCAACAGTCTTCCCCTGGTATTACCCTGTATCCTCTAATACCTAGAACCAGTGTTCCCTCTAAGCCGAGTTAGTGTGAGCCGGCTCAGCTAGCTCACAGTTTTTTAGCCTCCAGCCCACATATTTTTGTCTCCACTCAGGAAGGAGGGCTCCAGAGCAAACTAACTGATGCAGTACCCAAATTGCTCGCTCACAACTTTAATGCCAGTAGCGCACAAAGTAGAATTTTTGCTCACAGGACTCCACAGCTTAGAGGGAACATTGCCTAGAACTCACAGGAGGGTTGTGGGTGAGAAAATGGGGGGAGGGATGACACCATCTGTGGCATTATATCACTTTTGGTAAAAGCCCAGATGTGAC
>NW_015192198.1:0-527 GCF_001447785.1 Gekko japonicus | reverse complement strand
TTAACCGTGCATTTTCGGCGGCACTCCACAAGTTGGCCACGGGTGCACCATGCCCGCCAGATGTTGCAGTGTGATCGCGCCCGGAAAATCCGTCCAACATTCGTGGCTCTCCCACGGCGAATTTGCCGTGTGAACAGGGCCTTTGTTGGTCTTAAAGGTACCGTCGGACTCAAAAACCTTTGTGCTGCTTAAGACCAACAGGGCTGCCCACCTGAATCTATCTGAAGAAGTGTGCTTGCACACGAAAGCTCATACCTTGAATAGAACTTTGTTGATCTTAAAGGTGCCACCGGACTCAAGCTTTGTTCTGCTGCTTCAGCCCAACAGGCTGCCCACCTGAGTCCATGATCTGGACACTATACTTCTGTCGATGCAGCCCAAGATCGCATTTGCCTTTTTAGCTGCCGCATCACACTGCTAACTCATGTTTGGTGTACAGTCTACTAAGACCTCTAGATTCTTTTTGCGAGTACCGGTGCCATGACAAAGTCTCCCCCGTCATATAATTATGCCTTTGATTTTTCCTA
>NW_015192197.1:0-518 GCF_001447785.1 Gekko japonicus | reverse complement strand
GTGCGCATCAAGGAGGGGGATGAGGGCAAAACAGCCTTTAACACTCCTTTGGTGCAGTTTGAATATCTTGTTATGCCATTCGGGCTTCAGGGGGCCCCTGGGGTATTCATGAACTTAATTAATGAGGTCCTCCATGACTATTTATTCAAGGGGGTCATTATTTACTTGGATGACATTTTGGTGTACTCCCAAGACTTCCCCTCTCATGTTCAACTGGTCCGTAAGGTCTTAAAAACATTACACAAGCACAAACTGTTTGCTAAGCTGTCCAAATGTGAATTCCACAAGACGCACATTGACTTTTTAGGATACCGCATCTCTGGTGGGGGGTTGGAAATGGACCCGGGGAAAGTGTGGGATGTGGTGGAATGGGAACCCCCGAGGACCCAAAGACAATTGCAGGGGTTCTTAGGATTCGCCAATTTTTACCGCTCATTAGTCAAGGGTTTTGCCCAAATTGTGTTACCACTGACTGACTTGCTAAAAACGAAGGGAAAGGGGTTTGACGCCACGAAACC
>NW_015192196.1:0-530 GCF_001447785.1 Gekko japonicus | reverse complement strand
AACACACACAATCAAAATCACATTAAAAAGCCATCAAAACCAGCTCCCCTCCCAAATACGCATCATTAAAACAAGTTTTAAAAAGTGGAGTCCAAATGCATACAAAACAGCCAACCGATGCTACTTCAAGTTGTACCCATTGTTTTAATTGTTATAATGTTTTGCTGTGTTTTAATGCTTTATTTATTCATTCATTCAATTATTACCCCGCTCTCCCCGTGAGCAGGCTCAGGGCGGCTTACACAGTTGGTACAAAATACCAATAAAACCACACACAAAAAAAAACACCATTTTAAAACAATTCAAATACAAATGAGTCATAAAATCATAAGGTGCTAGTAACCCTTCATTAGTTGCTTGAGGTGGTGTATGAAGAATGTTTGCAAGCAGACAGTCCAGCTCAGTGGTCTTCTTGAGTCACATGATGGTATAGACCAGGTGTTAAGGCTAAGGGCTGGGCCCACTGATGGCAGTAGTCAGGGTGGTTCCTTAGTTGAAAGTCTGGTGTAAGAGCTCTGTCTTGCAGGCCC
>NW_015192195.1:0-527 GCF_001447785.1 Gekko japonicus | reverse complement strand
GCACTGGTACTGCTGGGTACTCTGTAGATTGCACTGGTTCTTCTAGACTTGCAAAAATGCCCCCTGCAGTTTCTACTGCAGATATACTCTGGTTTGACTTTAATCCTTTGGATACAATGTAGGATAAGGGCGCCTTCTTTGGGGGGCAGTCTGTTTAACATCCAGTCTGGTGAAGCTTGCAATCACTATTTTGTTATGCTTTGGCTAGTGTTAGTAAAAGCTTATTCATGGTTAGCAGAGTTCTTAAGGCTCATAGTGCAGCAGACTTTATCTCTGGTTAGTGCTGACAGGAACAAAGTCATACAGAGACCCTTACCTTTTCAAACTAATATGAGTTATTTTATTGTAGGAACTCCATTCTAGACAGGATAGAGAAGAGATAGGATTCCAATCTAGACTAACTAGCTAAAATGGATGGAGATACAGGAGGCATGTCCTGCTCTCATATTGCTGAGATTAAGAAAGCTAGCACACTGTATTGAGAGAAGATGTTAAAACTGGAAGAAAGGAGGTTTCCCTGAGAGTAG
>NW_015192194.1:0-534 GCF_001447785.1 Gekko japonicus | reverse complement strand
TTCGTGTGTGGGTGACTTTGGACCAAGGGTGTGTGTGTGTGTAATGTATCCATCCCACGTTGCGTGGCCATTTCACCACACTGCGAAGCGGCTGAGCTTCGCTCTCAGTAACAATGGGACAAGCGGATCCTAGCCAGCACCTATCAGCAGGCCAGGCTCGCCTAGAGCCTATGGAACCCTCGGCCACTGTGAATAGCCAATCACTTGTGTGTGGGTGTGTTTTGGGTGTGGGGTTGTTGCACATATAAAACCAGCCTGCCAGCTGGTTAGTTTGTCTTGTTCCGAACCTTTAATAAAGTCTTAGCTCAAATCACTGCATTCGTCTAAGGACTTTTCATCAGTGTAAAAAAAAAAATCGCATGAATCCATGACGATCCGTTTAAAATAATCTGGCTCCGACTTTAACCCCTCCTGCTCCGCCTCCAGGGAAAGGAGCCCTTCCAGCGCTTACAGGATTGCCCGGCTGCCCCTTGCAGACGGAGCACCTTTGCTCGGCGGCGTGTGTGAAGGCAGGGACGCAAAGAGTTACTACCA
>NW_015192193.1:0-542 GCF_001447785.1 Gekko japonicus | reverse complement strand
CAGCAATATGGCACACAGTGCAATAAAACTCAATAAAACAATTTAAAACAGTTAATACAGTTAATACATGGGTGTTGAATCTCCAAAGTCTCCAAAATAAATCCACGTTTAAAGGTTAAAGCAAAATTTATTCCAAAGCGTTTGAAAGAAACAGGAACAATAGAATTGTTAGGAATGAGCACAGACCCCAAAGGGGAACATAATAAAGGAACTTGAACCAAACTGTAGCCAATAGGTCTCTTTCCCGCCGGCGCGAATAAGGTAGGCACTGACAGGTAATTGCATGAGAACATAACAGTTTGCCTTTCTCAAAACAGGCCCTTGGTTCCTAGACAATAGACACCACTAACGAGGCAGCAGATAACAGATAACTCCTTTCCACACCAGCTGGGTAACCTTGAGCTGTTCCAGGCATCTAAGAAACGGGAGTGTGCATAATACAGCAGTGAAAGGAACAGGGGGGGGGGAAGGGAACACTCTTTAAGCAATATAACATTTAATGGCAGCTTGCTGACAATGGGCCACGCCCAAGGATCCCGCGT
>NW_015192192.1:0-535 GCF_001447785.1 Gekko japonicus | reverse complement strand
CCCCACCTGGAGGTTGGCAACCCTTGCCAGCTCCGGGTTGGGAGATACCATAGATTTGGGGGTGGGGAGATGGGACTTCAGTAGGGTAGAATGCCATAGAGTCCGCCTTCAAAAGCAGCCAGTTTCGACATCCGGTTTATGGTGGCGCGCTAGCAGACTCACCTCCCGGACCTCCCGCGGGTGAAGCTGTGCTCCAGCCGAAGAAGTGGGTGCACAGGCTCGCAACCCCCCCCAGGGGCCCGGTGAAGGGACCCTGGCCATGGAACTTTTAAGAGATTGCCTCTTCGAGGGCGGAATGCCTGAGGATTGAGGCGCCTCTTCGTTCCGACGGTTCTCCGTGCTGTGAGACCGAATGGACTTAGTGACGCTGACCGGGCTGAGTGCAGGAGATCATGCAGCAGAAACGAAACGAAAGCGAGTTCGAACGACCGATTATGAACATGAGTCCATCTCGTAGCGTTTAAAGAGGAAAAGATTGCTCTCCACCCCACCCCACTGAATGGGACAAAAAAGCGAGCGGGGGAGGGACGCCTCC
>NW_015192191.1:0-536 GCF_001447785.1 Gekko japonicus | reverse complement strand
AGCTGCTGCCAAAGCAACATGTTTTAAAAGTCTGCACAGATAATCAGATCTCCAGGAGTCAGTTAGAAGCCTTGCTGGGCAAAAGCTCTACCTGGCCTAAACCGCTTCCTAAAGACACATGGTGGGTGCCAAAGAAGGTGTCGGCAGGTGCTAGGGTTGCCAGACTCCCTTTGTTGCTCCAGCGGGAGGATTGGGGGGGGCATCCCAGGACATCCCCAATGCGATGACGACGCCCGGAAGTGATGCCATCACATCGGAGATGTCGTGTGGCGACACTCTGGTTTGAGGGCAAAACTCTATAGTAAAACTGGCTTCCAATCATAGAGTTTTGCCCTCAAAACAGAGGGCCACTGTGCAGTGTCCCCGATAGGAGGACATCACTTCTGATTAACGCCATTCTGTCGGGGACATTGTGCAGCAACGTCACTGTTTGGGGTTTCCCCTACCGGCCATCTGACTGGTGGTGGGCAGAAGCCGTGAAAACTGGGAGAACCCCTGCCTGGACCCGGGGACTGGCAACCCTGTATGGTGCCCAG
>NW_015192190.1:0-543 GCF_001447785.1 Gekko japonicus | reverse complement strand
GAGCAGCTGAACCATCAAATAATGACCTCCCTGATCACAGCTGCCCATCATACAAACTGGCAGGTGTTTGAGAATCCCTGCTAAGTACCAGGGATGGTTGTAAAATCCTGTTAGGAGGACAGATTTTGTGATCAAACCTGGGTCTTCCACTTGACACAACTTTTCAGATTAGAAGCAAACCCTGGTCTACCAGAGATCTGATGAAGACTGCAATAGGGGTTTCCAGTTGAGGGAGATTTTCCTCCAGTTTCCCCCTCACTCTATGTGGGGCCCACTAACAATGGGGGGAAAGTATTCTCTAAAGCCCAATAGCTGTCTACTTCTGGAACCTAAGATTCAGGACAATCAAGCTATTGGAAAAAAGGGGTAGTGGGGGGAAAAACACTCTTCAAAATCCCCTATGAGTTGCTGTTCTCATACCAACAATTCCTTCAAAAGACTGGTATTTTTGCCAAATGTTTGCCCTTTTTTCTAATTCTGTCCCCCAATAGCTGGCTCCTACTTCCCCCCCACACACACTGTACCTGGTGGTCCACTAACTTA
>NW_015192189.1:0-527 GCF_001447785.1 Gekko japonicus | reverse complement strand
CAGCAGGTGCCATGGTGCCCCCTGCTTTACGGTACCGCAAAAGGTGTCAGCAGGTGCCATGGCGCCTGAGGGCACAACGTTGGGGACTCCTCCTTTAAGGCACCACAAGACACCTGTTTACATAAGGATTCTAGGGACGCAAATGACTGCAAGTGGTCCACCTAGTCTACCCTCAACAATGAGCCAGGATTCTGCTTAAAACTTTTAAGAAGTCCGTATGGTGTTTACAAGTGTAATGGTATAGCATTTATACAGCAGAAGGTTGCTCTTCATTCACTGACTGCTCCACAGGGGTATGAAAAAAAGAAGCTGGGATGCTTCCACAAGAGAAAGGTGAAGTCTGGTACACGTGCAGATTCCACATGTGTAATTGTCAGAAACGCCTGAGACTGGGATGTTTTCGATGTCTCCCTTTCCCTCTCCTGATTTGGAGCATGAAAGCCAACAGCAGTAAGCAGCAGTGCAGTGAGAGCAAGGCAAGTCACAGGCATGAGAGGGCAGAAGGATGTGAAGCTGCCTGACATGCA
>NW_015192188.1:0-543 GCF_001447785.1 Gekko japonicus | reverse complement strand
CCTTTACCTTTACCACTTAGAGGAGGGCAGGGAGCTATTCCGGTTGACAGCAGAGAGGACTCGCAATAATGGGTTTAAATTAAGGGCGGGAAGGTTCCAGCTGGACAGTAGAAAAAACTTTTTTATAGTAAAAGTTGTGCAAGAGTGGAATCAGCTGCCTAGGGAGGTGGTGAGCTCCCCCTCCCTGGCAGTCTTGAAGCTGCATCTGGACAAACCCATCAGGGATGCTCTAGGTTGATCCTGCATTGAGCAGGGGGTTGGACTAGAGGGCCTGTCTGGGCCCTTCCAACTGGGTGATTCTATGATCCTATGAAACTTGATTTTCCAGTTGTTCTTGTGGTAAGCTGCTCTGAGCTTCTGGAGTAGAAGATATACACCTTTAATGAATGAATAAATAACTAAAATTCCATGAGGACCAAGCATAGTGTAAGGAACTGAGGCATTGAGCTACTGACCAGAGAGGGGTCAGACAGAGGTTCTGTCTCTGTGCTAGTAGTCTGTGGCTGAATGAAAGAACTAGTCAAATGGAGACCATCCAAACCA
>NW_015192187.1:0-533 GCF_001447785.1 Gekko japonicus | reverse complement strand
TGCTAGAAAAATATAACCTGTGTGATAACCGGAGGTTTACTCATGGCTCAGAAAGAGATGTTACCTTTTTTCCTGCCTGATTCAATACATTCACCCGAATTGATTATGTGTTGCTTTAAATGGAATTGGCGGAAAATGTAATAGAAACTGACATCAGACCCACAGCATGGTCTGATCATGCCCCTGTAGACTGTTTGCTCAAAAAGTTTGAAAAAAGACCCAAAGAAAAACACTGGTCTATAAATAATACAATTTTATTAAATGATAATATCAAAGAAGAAATAATACAAGAAATAAAACATTATTGGGAAATAAACGGTAATTATGGAATGAAACCAACATTGACATAGGATCCCTTCAAGGCAGTAGTAAGGGGGGAATTGATTTATGTGACCTTATGCCTGAAAAAAGAAAAATACAATTAGAACGATGTTAGAGAAAATTAAACAGCTTGAACAGCATCGTAAAGAAATGGGTAGAAAAAAAGAACATGTAAAAATTGGCGGAGTGCAGGATTCTAGAAGCAATGGAAA
>NW_015192186.1:0-568 GCF_001447785.1 Gekko japonicus | reverse complement strand
TGTGGGAGTATGAGGGCACTGTCTCTACAAAAAAGACCTGTGAAGACCTGTGTCTCCATGGAAGGCCATGAGGAGAGAGGGAGAGGACAAAGCGAGAGAAGGGGGGTCAGAGGGCAGCTCCCAGGTTAAGATGAAGAGAGGCATCCCATTCAAGGAGATAACACCTCTACACCTTTAGAGTGATGTTGTTGTCGTCACGCATACAGTCGAGTCCAACTCTTCGCAACCCCGTGGACCAGATCACGCCAGGCCCTTCTGTCCTCCGTCGTACTCTGAAGTTTGCTCAACTTCATCTTCATTGTATCGATGACACTGTCTATCCATCTCATCCTTTGCCGTCCCTGTCTTCTTTGACCTTCAGTCTTTCCCAGCATCGGGGTCTTCTCCAGTGAGTGCTCCCTTCTCATTGGGTGGCCAAAGTATTTGAGCTTCAGCTTCAGTCTCTGGCCTTCCAGGGAACAGTCAGGGTAGCACCTCCCAGTGTCCGGGCATGGTGAGTCACTCACTCCAACAATAAGAAGACAAAACTCACTGGAGCTGACAATAATGCTAAGAAAAAAATGAAGGC
>NW_015192185.1:0-530 GCF_001447785.1 Gekko japonicus | reverse complement strand
AGAACCAGTATGTAGTTACAGACTACAACGCTAACATTTAAAGTAAGACACAGAGTAAGAGACGAAGATTCCGGATTTCACTCTTTGTTTCGATGATTCTTCCTCAGATAGCTGCATCAAGCACTTAACATATAGAAGCCTCCAAGAATTAGGTACAGGCTAAACCACCGTTTATGTGTATGTAGACAATCCGAAATGGGCCACCGATCTGTAGCAGAGCGTATTCCTACATTACTTGTTACTAATATGATTCAAAGAGGACTTACTCGTGTGTCTTACTCTAGTGCCGTCAATGTAGTCTGCAAGTACATACTGGTTCTTGTAACCATTCACGTAAAGTTAGGTTACTTACTTGTCACTAATGTGAATTGTATTTTTGTGCGTTATTCTGTGTTGTTTATGCAGTGCACTCTTGTTCTTCACTCTAACCACTGCACCACACTGCATGCGAAGGAATGAAAGAAGCTCCAGCCCAGGGGCCTTCAAGCACTGGCCTACTCATGGGGCACGCAGCCTCCAAGCCAGCATCC
>NW_015192184.1:0-536 GCF_001447785.1 Gekko japonicus | reverse complement strand
TTTACTCAACGAGTAATTAAACTGTGGAACTCTGTCAGTGGACACTGTGATGGCAATGAGCATAGATGGCTTTAAAAGGGTGTTAGACACATTTGTGGAAGATAGGCCTATGAATGGCTACTACCCATGGTGAGTAAAGGGAACTTCCACATTCAGAGGTAGGAAACCAATGAAACTCAGTGCCAGGAGCCAACACTGAACTAGATGGACCATTGGTCTGACCCAGTAAAGCCCGTCTTATTTCCTTATGTTATGTTCAGCCTGTTAGCTAAAAACGTTTATGGATCATGTTCCTTTAAGCAACTGCTCCCAAAGTATGAGCCCTCCCCACTTCAACCCAGCCAGTGTGATACGTATTATTCTCAGGGGAAATGCAAATTGATGCTGACTCCCACTTAAAGGCATTAATATGTTTCTTATTTTGAAACTCTGTCAATACATGCCACACCACAGGGGATCAGAACTACTTACTGAAACCTTCAAGAGTAAACTTGCCATCTTTGAACAAACAAAACAATTGTGAAATTTTGGAGAAA
>NW_015192183.1:0-552 GCF_001447785.1 Gekko japonicus | reverse complement strand
AGACTCTTGGGGGAGGGATCCCATCTCTCTCCCCCCCCTGTCATGACTCCAGGCCCCACCACCCACCTAGGGTGACAGCAATGGAACCTGAGAGCCACTCTGAGCCCAGAGCACCTCCCAGTGTCCTCCACCACCACTGAAGGCCCCAGAGGCTCTCCTGGACTCCTCCACTCCACAGCTGGGCCTGGAGTGACTCCCTGAGTGCTCCGCCATGACAGACAGGCAGGGAGCAGCTTCTAGAGTGCTCCACCACTGCGGCTGGGCCTGGTGCCTCTCCTAGTGTCTGCCGTGGTGGCAGATGGGCACCAAGCTGCTCCCAGAGTCCACAGAGCTACTGTGGCAGCTGAGCCCATAGCCACTCCTGGCATCCTCCACCATGGCGGCTGAGCCCTGAGTTGACACCTGCAGCAGTGGCCCGTACCAGTTCAACTGTTAAGTGTGCTGTCTGTGCATGTGCAGATTACACTTTTTTTAAAAATGGGGGGATTTAAAATACGTTTAGTGTTGTTGTGGTCCTGATCCGCAGAGTTAAGTATCCACAGATGGGGACCA
>NW_015192182.1:0-574 GCF_001447785.1 Gekko japonicus | reverse complement strand
TAATGCCAGTATCTCACAAAGCAGAATTTCTGCTCTCAAGGCTTCACCACTTAGAGGGAACATTGGTCTTGGCCCCACTGGTGGACCTCCTAATGGCACCTGGTATTTCTGGCCACTGTGTGACACAGAGTGTTGGACTGGATGGGCCTTTGGCCTGATCCAACATTGGCGTCTCTTATGTTCTTATGTAGAGTCCGTGCACTTAACCACTACACCAAACCGACTCTCTCTGAAAGTGGATTGAAAGTGGGTTATTTAGTGTATTTGATCACAGCCTGAAACATTCGGTTGTTCTTCTAATCCACCTTGAGTCCTGATGACAAAGGCAGACTAGAACTGAACATGGGGAGGGGCCATGGCTTAGTGTTAGAGCATCGATCTGACATACAAAAAGTTCCAGGTTCAATTCCCAGCATTTCCAGTCTGACAGTAAGTAACATGAAAGCCTTCGACCCCAAGACCATGGAGAACTGTGGCCAGTCTGAGTAGACAATAGTGGGTCTTGATATACCAAGGGTTATTCTTCACCCAAAGAGTAATCAACACATAGAATTCACTGCTGCAGGAAGTGGTG
>NW_015192181.1:0-528 GCF_001447785.1 Gekko japonicus | reverse complement strand
GGCACTATACCCCACTTAGGTCCCACCCCTTCCCAAACACCACCCACCCCCAGGCTCCACCCCCCCAAATGTTCGGTAACAGTGTATTAACATTAACACATTATAGCATATTAAACTGCTGTCAAAAGTATTTATGTTTAAAAAAAAATTATTGAAAGTGTAGATGTCTGAAGTACATGTAAGAATTATCATTCTCTAATGCTGTAGATTGTCTTATATTTAAAAAGCACATGCTACACATTTTGAGTAAAACTTTGTCTTTCATTTCACTCAGCCAGAAGGAAAATTCATCACAGGAATTTTTTTCCAGTGCTCCCCCAAATTTCCCAGTTTTTCCATTCCAAGAACGGGGCTGGGGGGACGGGGGACGGGACGACCCTCCTGATAGGGAGGTGAAACAAAAAACAAGATTGTTTTTCCCCTTGAATGTTTCCTTTTATTCTTGGGCCTTCGTATTTCTGCACTGGATTTGTAGTATGATTAAGAAACCACATATATCTGATAGCCATATTCTAGGGTTGCCAAATC
>NW_015192180.1:0-545 GCF_001447785.1 Gekko japonicus | reverse complement strand
GGAAAATGGCACCAGGGAAAAGCAGGCTGGCCCACAAGCAGTTGCTATGTATGATAATGTAAGGTACTCTCCCTTTTATGGTATCCCTAGGGAAAAAACTAGTCTTGCATATGATTAAATACATTTATTGGGGCTTTTGAATCCCATCACTAGTTTGCTTTACTTCAAATAGCCGGATGGCCCAACCGTCTTGGCCCAAACCCTATTGCACTGTTTGTTGGATGTCCCATCCTGTTGATCGCAGTTGACTTATGCTATGTCATCTGCCCTGAGTTTCAGTGAGAAAGGTGGATGCAAGCAACATCATCAATAAATAAAGCATTAAAATTATTTCCTTGCTACTTCTAAATTTTCCGACCCACCTGGCAGCCATCAGGCTTTACGGTAATCTTTCCCAAAACTTTGCAGGAAGGCAGGTGTGAGAAAGGTCAGAGAAAAGCCGCAAAAACACCGATAGGTGCACGAATGAACCACAATGCACGAATGCACCACGCCAGCAAGAAAAAGACCCACTTCCCCAAGAGCATTGAACCTTCGGGGCAGAT
>NW_015192179.1:0-579 GCF_001447785.1 Gekko japonicus | reverse complement strand
TCACCCTCGCCGGAGAGATGCCTAGAGAGCCGTTTCCCAGGGTTCCTTGCTCCTGCCGGCGATTTCTCGTGCCATGGGCCGTGCGAAACAGACAGTAATCAAAGGCTGCAATGTAGAGATGAGCAGGGGTCGTTTCGTAGAAAAAGAGCTAGGGGAACTCATTAGCATAACTCATTAGCATATGCCACACCCTCTAGCTATATAACTGTGCTATCAATGAATAACAGAAATCCTTCATCACTTGATCACTGTCTTTAGTATATGTTTGTATAACTTAACAAATGGCTTCAGTTCCCCAAAGACTGCCCTGTAAGCATTTATAGGAATGATGATTTTGATAAAATTGTGATTTTTTTAAAAAAAGATAATTCTATCATGAAGATTGTTTTCCCTCATGCCCCCCTCCCGCACCTCACCCGGGTGAACTGCGATCCCCCGCGATCCCCCCCGAAATGATCTCTGGAGATGAGCCCATATTCCTTTTTTAAAAAAACAACTTTTAAATATTTTTACCAGTTCTCTGCTTTCCACAGTGGGTTTCGGGGATTTGTTTATTTATTATTTATTCGATGTATACCC
>NW_015192178.1:0-550 GCF_001447785.1 Gekko japonicus | reverse complement strand
TGGACCTCCTGATGACCCCTGGGTTTTGGGCAGGTGCTTGGTGCCCGAAACCCAGGGGCCATCAGGCCCCACTCGCAGTTTGGCAACCCCATAGGATACGGCCCACTCTGCAGAGGTATGCCCAGTGGCTGAAAGCCTTCTCTCTCACCCTTCCTCTTAAGTATGAAGATGAGGAAGAAGAGATTCGATTTCTACCCCGCCCTTCACTCGGAGTCTCAGAGCGACTCGCAATCTCCTTTCCCTCCCCACAACAAGACACCCTGGGAGGCAGGCGGGGCTGAGGGGCTGAGAGAGCTCTGACAGAAACTGCTTGTGAGAGGACAGCTCTGAGAGAACCTGTGACTGACCCAAGGTCACCCAGCTGGCTGCATGTGGAGGAGTGGAGACCCAAACCCGGTTCTCCCATATTAGAGTCCGCACTCCTAACCACTACACCAAACCGGCTCCAAGCGAGGCTGTTAAGGAGGGGATGTTTTGAAGTACATTAGTTTACGGAGTTGCTGTAAGTCAGAAGTGATTTAATGGAAAGAAGAGGAGGAGGAGGAGGAGA
>NW_015192177.1:0-547 GCF_001447785.1 Gekko japonicus | reverse complement strand
GGGGAGGTGCGCGAGGTGCCGTCTGCCAAGCCCCGCCTCGTCCTCCTCCCTGTCGCCCGCCGCGGAGCCGGGCGTCTTCTGCAAAGCAGATCGGTCCGGAGTCGTGTTCAGCCTCTGGTGAGGCTGTGTTGTCGCCTGCCTGGCACTCGAGGAGGAGGCAGCCGACCGAGGTCCACAGACCCCGGCCGGAACCAAAGGGCGAGCGCAGGCCCCGCGCGGAATCTCCGTCTCCAGCAGAGATGGTGACCTCCTCATGGATCAGGGTCAGAGTCTTCTTCTTCTTCTTCTTCTTTTTCTTCTTCTTCTTCTTCTTCTTCTCCTTCTGCTGCTGCTGCTGCTGCTGCTGCTGCTGCTGCAGCAGCAGCAGCAACAACAACAACAACAACAACAACAACGCGGGGAAGTGCCAATGGGAACAAAAGGAGCCCTTTACAAGCCCCCCGCGGTGATGGATGGGCCCCGCCGCGCTCTCTCCCAGTTCCCTGTTGTGGCTCCTTAATTTCCTCAGGATGGAGGGAAGGGGGAGGCAGGTCCCCAGACACCATCC
>NW_015192176.1:0-546 GCF_001447785.1 Gekko japonicus | reverse complement strand
TGCTGTTGTTTTCCTCAAAAGTGAAGCATCGCCAACTGACTGAACATTAAATAAGATATTTCTGACAGATTTGTTTTAATCAGCATTCACCACACCACTTATTTATTTACTTTGTTTCTACCACCTTTTCCCCCAACTGGAGAACCAAAGCAGCTGGTATCATTCTCATTGCCTCCATGTTATCCTCACAACAACCCTGCAAGGTAGGTTAGGTTGCAAAACAGAGACACATCAAGCTGGAAGGGATCTCAAGGGACATCTAGTCCAACTCCTTGCATGGCACGGGAAATTCACAATTACCTCGGCTCCCAATCCCCCCCCCCATGACTCCTGCTCTATGCCCAGAGGAAGAAAAACACCTCTAGGTCACAGAGGTGTCAAACTCATTTGTCACGACGGCCGGATCTGACATAAATTTCATTTTGTTGGGCCAGGCCATGGGTGCCATTAAATGTAACACCAGGTGCAAGAGATATGAACTTTATAAAGGACACAGGCAAACTCAATTGACAGTACCTTTTTTCACTCAAAATACAAACATGCTTA
>NW_015192175.1:0-652 GCF_001447785.1 Gekko japonicus | reverse complement strand
ATATTGGCCCCAGTTTTGTTGTCTTTGGATTTCAGAAGCATAAACATCACAGAATTATAGAGGGCTCAGAGGGAACATCCAGTGCCTGGAGCTTGGGTCCCTGGGTGGGGGAAGGATCTCAAATCCCTGCTTAGTACTGACTATTTCAGGTGGCTGTATGCCATACTGGGAGCTGCGGTGGCTCAAGTGGTTAAGACGCTGAACTGCAGGCTGTGGAAGGTCGGTAGTTCAGCAGTTCGAGACCCGGGTGTGCCGCATGACGGAGTAAGCTCCCGTCTCTGGTTCCAGCTCCTACCAACCTAGCAGTTCGAAAGAAAGAAATTGCAAGTAGATCAATAGGTACCACTTCGGTGGGAAGGTAACAGCCTTCCGTGCGCCTTGGTGTTTACTCATGCCGGCCACATGACCACGGGAACGTCTTCGGACAGCGCCGGCTCTTCGGCTTGGAAACGGAGATGAGCACCGCAACCCTAGAGTTGGACTCGACTGGCTTTCGAGCAAGGGAACCTTTACCTTAATGCCATACTGAATCAGACCACTGAACCATAGTTCCCTAAGCTGTATAGGACCTGGCTAGTTGGAATCTCGGGGTAACACTGGGTGTCTGTATATGGGACTAGATGTGGGGAATACAACAAAGGGCACAGCAAAA
>NW_015192174.1:0-541 GCF_001447785.1 Gekko japonicus | reverse complement strand
TTTCGAGCGAGGGAAACCTTTACCTTTGCTACGTTCCATCTGCCTTCCCACTGACCTATTCTTCAACCTCTGCCGCCCAAAAAGGTCTTTAAATTCTGCACCGAATAACAAAAATAAATAAATTGAAAAGTCAGCTATGAGGTTTGAAACCAAGTGAGGGGTATTTTTCCAGTAGCTGAAAATGGAACGTATACGAATATAAAATTGAAGAGACCCTAGTTCAAATTTCATTTCTACCAGGAATTGACCCACTGGCCTCAGGCATGTCAGCCGGTCTCTTAATTGTTGCCATGGAAACTCGCTGGGTGACCTTGGGCGAGTCACATGTTCTCAGCCTAACCTCCTTCACAAGGTTGTTGTGAGGATAAAATGGAGGAGAGGCGAATGGGGTAAGCCGCTTTGGGTCAGGGTATACGTGAAGTAAATAGATTAATTGCCAATTTCCCGGCTGTAGAGTAGAGCAATGAATGGCGTCCTCTGCACACTGGAACGATGAATAAATATCGGCCAGACCTCTTCCTGAACACAGAGCATAAAGAAT
>NW_015192173.1:0-606 GCF_001447785.1 Gekko japonicus | reverse complement strand
GAAATCTTGAGGGGCACCTGGCAACAGGGTCTTAGCAAGGATATTGAAATCTCCTAGAACCATAACCTGCAGATGTGAGGGATGGAGCCTGGAGAGGATGAGGTTTCAGGAGGTGTGGGACCTCAGACAGGTACAAAGCCATAAACTCCACCCTTCAAACCAACCATTCCCTTCTGGGGAACCATCGTAATCTCCAGGTGAGGACTGGAGATCACTCAAAATTACAACTGTTCTTTAGGTAGCAGAGATCAGTTCCTCTGGAGAAAATGGTGGACTCAGTGTCATTATACCCTGCTGAGGTCGCCACAGCAAATTGACACTGAGTGTCCAAGGCCGGGGCACCCACCCAGAGCCTCTTTCTAGAGCTCGTTGTATTTATTTCCACAACGAGCCTTTTTCCTAGTCTCTTTATATTGCTAATAATCTAATCACCCACTACCAAGAATTCCATTGTCCTGAAAGCTGGTGTATGGCTTGGGGGGGGGGACGGACGACACACCCTATTACAGCAGAGCACAGGCACCAGATCCAATTGCAGAACCAACCATTCCTGGATCTTGGGAAGCGGCCATGGCTGAGTGGTGGAGCATCTGCCTGGCATGCAGA
>NW_015192172.1:0-540 GCF_001447785.1 Gekko japonicus | reverse complement strand
CCTCCTCTCCCCAAACCCCATCCTCCCCATGCTCTACCCTCCAATATCCAGGGAGTTCCCAGCCCAGAGGTAGCATCCTGCAGGGAGTTTCTGTGTGGAAGAGCATCCCAGCAGTCTATAGCACCTCAAAATTACTCCACCGCCTCATTTTGCTTCACTTCTAGACTTCTTTAGCACATGCACTCCGAAGTAAGTCCCATGATATTCAGCAGGGCTTACTCTCACGAACGTGTCCTTGCAGCCTGTGTTGCTCATGAATAATTCCACCACAGCCCTTTAGGCTGATGGTTAAGAAATACCTCACAAGCAACAATCCTACAGCAGGTTGCTGCATTTAAGAAGCCCAGTGACCCTCTCATACCCCATCTTTGTTAGGCCAAAGTTTTAAATTCAGCTTAATATGGAGGCACTGCCTCAGAACAGGACATGGACTAGACAATCTTCATCTTGCGCTTCCTACACTGTTGGATTATATTATCCTCCCTTCGGTGACAGGAGCATTTAGGTAGGCAATTCCTACACAAGTGTCAGCCCAAGGAA
>NW_015192171.1:0-522 GCF_001447785.1 Gekko japonicus | reverse complement strand
ACATTATAGCTCAAGAAGAGTTGCAAAGCGAATGCGTAATGAATTTTCCATTAAGGTCTCTGGTCTCAAATACACTACTCTGGGAACAGGAATGACAGGCCCCACAGTGGAATGACAGCTCCTGGGGGTAGGAGCAGTGTTCTGGGACTGGAATGTCAGGCTCCAGAGGGGAATGACAGCCCCTTGGGGTAGCAGATGTGTTCGGGGATTGGAATCACAGGCCCAAGAGTGGAATGACAGCCACTGGGGGTAGCAGATTTGTCCTGGGACTGGAATCACAAGCCCCAGAGTGGAATGACAGCCCCTGGGGGTAGCAGGAGTGCTCTGGGACTGGAATGACAGGCTCCAGAGTGGAATGAGCTCCTGGGAGTAGCAGGAGAGTTATGGGATGGGAGTGACAGGTTGCAGAGTGGAAAGACAGGCTGCAGAGTGGAGGCGACCTGGTGGCGGCATCCCTTCCGCCTTCGGCCACATGTCCCTCAGCAAGACTGGTTCTCCTTCCCCACTGGCCTCGACTTGTTT
>NW_015192170.1:0-570 GCF_001447785.1 Gekko japonicus | reverse complement strand
TTAACCTGATCTGTGGAATCCTGTTTATATTTGAATGACTTTGGGTAAAATTCTGGAAAAGCATTCTGCCTGGAGTAATCTACTGGAAGTTTCAGGGGCAGGGATGTTTCCCCCAACCATTCCGCCTCTTTGCCAGATAGAACAGACTAGGCTTTTATTACTGTCTTTCCTTGTTACACCCAGTAGATGGCGGTGGCACATCATACCCATTGGGCACACGCTGATCGCCTTCAGAAACGGTAGATACAAAAGCCCTATGAGAGCGGGCCCTTCCCTTGGTCGCTGTCTTGGGCTCCAGAGAGGAATCTGAGGATTCACCAGATGATCAGACAGGGAACTCAGCACCTTTTCTGCACCTGCCAAGATACCTTTTTGATGTATAGGAAGCCTCCTAAGAATCCAAGTGAAGGGTGTGTTGGTCGCCACAGCACCTCCTACGGGGACTGCTCTTCTGCTTTTTTCCCCTTGGAAACCACCTACTGCTGAGTAGAATATTACCTGGGAACAAAGCCCCGCAGGCCAGAGGTTGCTTCTGAAGCCACAGGATTGGGCAGACATGGCAGAAAGGGC
>NW_015192169.1:0-554 GCF_001447785.1 Gekko japonicus | reverse complement strand
AGGTCTATCAGTGGCCACTAGCCCTGGTGCCTGAGGAAACCAGGTCTCTCTCAGCCTCTCCTGCTGGTCTTGCAAGGCATGCTGGGATCCTGCCTGTGACACTGTGGTGTTAGTACCCCTGAGAATATTGCCGTGCCTCCCTCCCCTCATGACAGCTCTAGCCTAAGGCTGGTTGTGCCGTTGGGCCTCGCCTCAGCTGCGACTTGACAGATGTGGCAACATACCTCAAAATCCTCTTCCTAATGGTAGTAAGGATTAGCCACAGGAAGGGTGGGACGCAGTTGGGCCAGCAGAAATCACAGGACTCCGTTCTTCTCTGGCAAGGAGCTATTCCTGTGAATTTGAAAGGGGGGACTTTCTTTCTCTGAAGCAGAAAGAGACCAAGAGCAGGCGTAGCCTTCAGGTCTCTTTAGCCTTCCCTGCCTTTGGCCACAGCTTGGCAGATGAAGCCTTTGGGGCAGGGATCCTCAACGTGGTGCCCACCAGTGCCTTTCCTGGTACCCATCAAGCGTTTTTAGAAAGTGGGAGGGTCCAGGTAGGGATTTTGCCCAGAA
>NW_015192168.1:0-554 GCF_001447785.1 Gekko japonicus | reverse complement strand
GATATAGGCCTTAGCCAGTGACAATTCTAAGCCTCAATTTCTTATCTTTCAGTGTATAGGGTTGCCAAAAGATCCACAGAAAAGGGTCTTGTCTGTTTAATAGAGACTTAGTGCATGGACATCACTGGATTAATAATATCCCATTAATGGGACAGGGCTTCTTTTTTCTCCAGGCAGTAAATTACTTCACTTGATCAGTGCAAACATAAGCCTGATGCACATTGCGCAGTGCTCTGCGAATCAGTGACTGTGCTGATGCAAACACTGTGGAATTGTAAAGCATTCTATGGATGTTTCGGGAAAAGGGGGCTCTATAGAACCAAGGTAACTCACTTTCCTTGCCAAGCTGTGGTCTGCTTTCTCGTTGGGTTCCGTGGTCATTGTCTTCCTTTTTTAGGTGCTGTGTTCTGTGGCAGGAGGAGAAGGATTCTCGTCTGCGGACACAGCTTCAGTTTCTGGGCAGCTCAAAGAGCAAACAGATCAGCCATCGGCTCTCATTGGGCCTTAGTTGATGAGCTGCGGTTGAATGGAGAAGAAGAGAAGAAGAAGAGATT
>NW_015192167.1:0-537 GCF_001447785.1 Gekko japonicus | reverse complement strand
AACATATTCCAAACAGCTTTTGCAAAGACATCCAACTTCCAAATATCTAGGATTTGCAAAGGCTGTTTGGACTATATTATGACTATGTGGACTCCTCCTATCAAGTTATCAAGTTACACTGAGTACATGGACTTTATGTCTTATCTTCAAAGGAGGAAATCTTGTATCCTATGCCTTATTATAGTTACAGTACGCATAAATGTTGTTGTTGTGACACCACCTGTTTAATATATTGTTTTGGCAATTTTTGATGGTGTTTTCTACTAGTGGAATTTGTATATTTGGGATTCTCAGAGGCCTGGCTGAGGCTTGATGGGTGGCAACTCGAGAAAGGGACTTCTCGGTTGTGGCCCCAAAGCTTTGGAACTCCCTCCCCAGGGAGATTTCGCCTGTCTCCCTCTACGGGTGTCTTCCGCCGGCAGGGGGACTTCCTTGTTTGATTTGGTATAGATCGAATAGCCATTAACCTACCTGATTCTGCTACTGTTTGTTTGCGTGGTTTTATTACATTATTTTTATAATTTTAAATGTTGTTTT
>NW_015192166.1:0-551 GCF_001447785.1 Gekko japonicus | reverse complement strand
GCTTAGAGGGAGCATTGCTCCCCAGTCTCCGCTCCCTAATCTCCAGGAATTTCACAACCCAGAGCTGACAACCCTAAGTCCCACCTGTGTCTTTCTCTGACAACGTGGAATACAAGTTTCGAATCTGGTCTTCCACCCACTTTTTCATTTACAGGCAAGAGTCTGTCAGACTGATCTGTGTGCAGGGACCCATTATGACGTACTGATTGTTCTGACTGGATCCTGTTGATTTTTTCCTCCCCGAGGAGGGCAGGTTTCCGAATGATGACTTGCCAATCAAAGGGGCTCCTGTGCTGATATCAGGTTTGGGAAAAGTAGGTCGAAAGCTGATCGTGTGATGGATGGAATGCAAATCAGGTATTTATTCACCATGGATGGCTGAGTTTTATGGTTAGTCGATAGATTTCCATAAAACATTGCTTACACTTTATCCATCATATTATTAGGCTTTGCGACTCACTTTTGGGTCCTGCCCCACAGGTTGGGAAACACTGCTTACGGCCTCTCATCCCCGCTAAGCTCTCTCCCCTCCCCAAACTCTTCCCTCTTCA
>NW_015192165.1:0-564 GCF_001447785.1 Gekko japonicus | reverse complement strand
AAACAAATATCCAGTATTCATCTTTTTTTCCATCACCTTTTTCAACGTGAAAATTATACCACTGAGATTTTACTGCTTTAGACTGAAAATTATACCACTGAGATTTTACTGCTTTAGTCTTCTCATGATAGCTGAGCTCACAGCAGACGTCATAGACATCTCCTAGCTTGTTGTTGTCAGATACCAAATCCCATGCTATGCCGCCTGCTATACTGTCCAATACTGAAACACAATGTAATTGGTTTTCAAATACATATATCAAATAATCTGGGAATATTTAGCAAACATCTAAAGAATACTTAACATTGCCGTTTTCAAAGAAATCTTCATGGGAGGAAAGTTTAATCCCTCAAATAAGTGCATATTTTACAGATTTTCGGTTCTAGCTTCTGCCGCATCCTTCTTCCAAATATTCAGATGTGCTTCTTTGGTGTTCCCTGCACTAGCCTTTCCAATTCACCTTTAAAAAAAAAAAAATCTACTGTTACTTGTTGTTGAACCCTTTTCCCTTGAGCTTTGTACAGGGTCTCTCTAGCCAGGACAGAGAGGGTTATCTCAGAAGTT
>NW_015192164.1:0-550 GCF_001447785.1 Gekko japonicus | reverse complement strand
GCGATCCTGTTAACGGGGCACTGGTAAAAATCCCATTTCCTCAGTGTCTTCTTTGGGAACAGGTACCGCAGCCAAACATAATTAAATCATAATACATTTAATCTTCCTACTTCTTAGTCTGGTCTGATGGAGCAGCTCCCAAATTTTCAAAGAACGTGTGGAAACGGGATTATTACCGGTGCCCCGTTAACAGGATCGCTTTGGCTGCATCAACATCGGACTTCATTGCTTCACTGGGAAGGACTGCTTCAGATAGAATTTTATTAGGACTCTGAGGTTTCCTCAAAAATTGGACTGACACCAGAGACATGTAGTATAATATTCTTCATTCATAACATTTGTTAATGGTTCCATACTACTTTTATAAATTTTTCATTATTATAATCATGGGTTTCTGGTCTTTTGTGAATTTTCTCCATACCATGAATCTTTTCTTTTTGCTTGGTCCAGGCAGAGACGCAATGGCTATTGTCCCTTTGGGAATATAAAGCTGATGTACCTTAACACATTAGAGTGGCTATACTAACAAGGGTTAAAAATAGGAAAGCCC
>NW_015192163.1:0-619 GCF_001447785.1 Gekko japonicus | reverse complement strand
TTTCTACGAAATGACCCCTGCATGTGAGTGCCACACGGCGGGGCTCCTCCTGAGGTCCATGGGCACGGCACTCAAAGCAGCATGCCTCAGCCAGTGCTGCTAGGGAAAGGGTGTGCCACGAGCCCAGGTAACTGGACATGGGCTGTACAAAAAGGATGCCCAGGCAGGTGGAAGGCATGCAAGTGGGGATGGAAAGGGGGGCATGAGTGGGGCCGGGGGGTGGGCAATGAAGAATAAGAGATTGGATTTATACCCCGCCCTTCACTCAGAGGCCCAGAGCATCTCACTATCGCCTTTCCCTCCCCCTCCCCACAACAGACACCCTGTGAGGTGGGCGGGGCTGAGAGAACTCTGACACAAACTGCCCTCGAGAGAACAGCTCTGAGAGAACTGTGGCTTGCCCGAGGTCGCCCAGCTGCCTGCATGTGGAGGAGTGGGGAATCAAACCCAGTTCTCCAGATTAGAGTCCGCCGTTCTTAACCACTACACCGAACAGGGCTCTGTCTGCCCAGGGCCTCCCAAAATCTAGAACTGGCCCTGACGCAACGCAAGGAGCTGTTGCAACACAACAAGAAGTCCAAATCTTTCTGGTTTATTTAATTCATTTATACCCCACCTT
>NW_015192162.1:0-554 GCF_001447785.1 Gekko japonicus | reverse complement strand
TTCACCGCTCGCCACCGATACTCCACGAAACCCCTCGATGGGAGAGGGTGCCCCCTACCATCTAAGGCAGGTACCTAATTTATCTACTTGCAGTTTTTGATGTTAATTTCCTGCTTTCGAACCGCTGGGTTAGCGGGAGCTGGGACTGGGGCCAGGTGCTCACTCTGGCCGCGGTGGGTTTCGAACAGCTGTAGCAGCTGTTTGTAGATGTTACTAGCAGGCGTTTAACCACCTGCATCACTGCTCCCTATATCCTTAATCTACACATTTGGCCTAAAGTGACATTTTGAGGGTAATCTGGAGGTTCCTCTTGGGCAAACATCCAAGGAATTTCAAGTGAGGGGGGCATGGCTCACTGGAAGAGCAAGTGCTTGGTGTGCAGAAGATCGCAGGTTCAATCCCCAGCATCTTGAATTGAAAATATCAGGTGCAGGTGAACTGAAAGACCTCAGTCTGAGATCCTGGAGAGCTACTTTCCTTTACCAGCTGTTCTTAGATGTCAGGCTTCATACCCATCTTTTCCAGATTGGAGGTTTGGTGACATTTAGTGGCAA
>NW_015192161.1:0-563 GCF_001447785.1 Gekko japonicus | reverse complement strand
CCTCCCGGATCGCCCTGCAAGCCGCGCCGCACCACGCCACAGGATATGTCAGTCCAAACCTCTCCAGGGCCAAAGTGCGGCCATGATCTTGCCCTCTCCCAGCCGGCAATTGGGGGCCACCAGCGCCCCCCCTTTCACCCACCGTTTGTCTCCTTCGCCCCCCCTTTCCCCGATTAGCAAACCAAGCATCACGGAACTTTTAAGCTTCCTCCTCCTGCTGCTGCAAGAAGTACTCCTCGATGCCTGTTTACTCGGAAGGAGCGAGCCCTGCTGATGTCAATGGGACTGGCTCCAAAGGTGAAGCAGCAGGTTGGATATTTTATTTGGGGCGGTGGTCGCGGATTGCAGCCTGCCTTGGAGAGGGGCCCACAGGGCCCGGGGACACTGGTGAGCCGTGCTCTCTGGAGCAGAAAAAAGCCTGGGAAGGACACACATACCCCGCCGCCAAAACAAAGCGGCGGCTGGGAGTTTGGCCTGTTTCACCACTAGCGACAGAGTGCCTGATCCAAAATGGGGGTTTGCAGGGCTTACTCAGGAGTAAACCCAGGGGAGCGCAGGGGGAC
>NW_015192160.1:0-569 GCF_001447785.1 Gekko japonicus | reverse complement strand
GGGGTTTGAGGTGCAAGGGACCTCAGTGGAGTATAATACTTAGTGGAGTCCACCCACTAAAACAGCCATTTTCTCCAGGGGAACTGATGGAGATCAGTTCTAATCAGGCCCGTAGCTACCGCGGGGCCCAAGGGGCCCAGCCCTCAAGCTATTCTTATGGGCCTCTCCCTGAGCCATGGCTCCCCCTCCCCCCTGAGCTACCTCACCCCAATTGTCTGTCGGTCTGTCAGCAGGGAGGACGACGGTGGCACAAGCAGCAGTGGCAGCGAGGCTGGGCTGAGAGGACAGCCCAGGCAGGCGGTGAGCATGGATGGCGTGGGCAGAAGCCTCCATCTCGGGCTTCCACCAGATGCTTCCTGCACCACCCGCCAGCAGCAGGTAAGCCCAGCCAGGCACGGCAAGGAGGCAGGTGGCTGCCTCCTCTGTCTCTGGCCAGATGCGCCCAGCTGCACTCTGGTGTGCCAATGAGCCTGCACGTGGCACCTCTGTGGTCAGCCTGACCACTATGTGCTTTGCCTCTCCTGGCCCCGGGAGGGACCCGAGGATGGAGGTCAGGCTGCCCTGGTGCT
>NW_015192159.1:0-552 GCF_001447785.1 Gekko japonicus | reverse complement strand
AGACAGAACTTGTCCCATGGTGGCTACTGTGTGTGCCTTCTCCTGCAAGATAAAAAGTTCTGTATATCAGCTGCCCCCAAATAGATTAATGCCTGTGTGGGCGACAGGTGGCTCTTCTCGAGCTTATTACAAACTCATGTCTCTGAAGAAAGCTTATGGTCTTCTGCTCCCTTCTCTTTGGAGGACGAACTCAGCAGGAGGGTGTTCTTCTGCAGAGCTGCCACTAACAATACCATCAAAGGTCCAGGGAGTTGATGCCAGACCAAAAACGGCATCGCTCGAAATTGGAAGTGCCCAGAATGTGCAGATATTACTCTGCAAGGTCTATTGAACAAGAAATCCCCACTGTTCAGGGCTTCTACAATTGATTTGAGAGTCTCCATCCGGAACCGACAGACCTTCAGTGACCAGTTTAGCAATTGAAGTTCCAGAATGGGGCACCATTCCACATTCCTTTTTGGAACCACGGGGGAAAAAAACCAATTATAGACCTAACCCATGTCTATGGCACCCAGTTCCTGACGATGCCAACAAGCTTGAAGAACTCATTGA
>NW_015192158.1:0-561 GCF_001447785.1 Gekko japonicus | reverse complement strand
TATGAACTTTGGCAGATCATGAGAGGGAGAACGGGAAGGGTTGCATCAGTCCTTAGTTCTCGTGGCCCTTTCTTACATGCCCAGGGAAATGCCGATCACCACTTTGGAGTCAGGAAGTGATTTTTCTCCAGGCCAGTTTGCCCGGGGATCCTGAAGATTTTTTGTCATCTTCTGGGCATGGAACAGGGTCACTGGGGGTGTGGAGGGGGAGGTATTTGTGGATTTCCTGCCTTGTGCAGGTGGTTGGACTAGATGACCTTGGAGGTCCCTTCCAACTCCATGATTCTAAGAATGAAGGAAGTGCTACCAAAATCCCTCTGAAGGAAGTCTCATTGATAGTCTGAGAGTGACACCAACAACAGCAAACTAAAATAAGATTTTTTTGCAAGAATGTATTCTATTCTACCTTAAAAAAAATAATCTTACAAAAAGCTCACTCGGAGTCATGACACCACACCTCGGCACTGCTGGAAGAAAGTGGCTCTGCTAGAAAAATAGATCCACGAGATCCAACCCAATATCCCCCTTTTCATCAAGAACATAAGAGAAGCCAATGTTGGA
>NW_015192157.1:0-561 GCF_001447785.1 Gekko japonicus | reverse complement strand
GCCCAGAATGCTAACAATGGCTGTCTGAGTATAGGCTAAGTAAGATTACTAGATGTAAAATAGGGTGAATAAATGTACAGAAGGAAGAATGTTGGCGAAAGCAGTCTTCCATGGTACTATAATGTGACAAGCTTTACCTTCTGAAATTTTTTTCTTTAGTCACTCTGTATCTGGTTATCCTAGCTCAGGATGTATTGGTCTAGTTCAGGTGTCTCACTAACCAGTTATGACACACACACCCCATCTACTTTCCTCCTTCAGAGGCAAGATTTTCCCTTGTCTGACTGAACCACCCTAGTAATGTGTTTTCTTCTTTCCTGAAGAACTCTGGCTTCCCACCCTGTCAAAGTATAATATTTTGGCTGTTTGCTCAGCCCAGGCACCTGAGGGAAGGATTGGGAGCCCCCTTTAACTTAAATGGCACTTGAGACATGTTATATTCCAAATTGACAAAACATTTTATTTAACATAGAGGGGGAAGGTCAGGTAAAATCAGGGGTAAAATTTCTGAGGTAACTCAATATAAGATAACTCTGAGGTAAAATGAGTACATGCACAGAC
>NW_015192156.1:0-557 GCF_001447785.1 Gekko japonicus | reverse complement strand
ACCAACAGGAAAATTTAAAGAACAAGAAACAAATATATGTTGGTGGGAAAGGTTAAAGTTGAGATTTGCTAAAGATAAACCATTGGGTTTTTATTTAGAAAGAACAGAAATGGACAAAATATTGTTATATGCTGATGATAAATTGATGAAGAAATTGTATATATTAATGTTAGAAGAAAAAACACAGGATGAAATAGTGAAGAATTGTATGGTTAAATGGGCACCAAACCTGGGTCATAATATTGAATTAGACCAATGGTTAAGGATGTGGGAAACTAACATAAAGATTACTAAAACAACTTCTTATAAAGAAAAAATATATAAGATGTTTTATAGATGGTATATGACTCCAGATAAATTAGTTAAGATTTATCCTGAATTATCAACTGATTGCAGGAAATGTCGTAATAATGTTGGTTCATTTTTTCATATGTGGTGGTTATGTGAGAAAAATAAAAAATATTGGTCCTGGATACATGAATTCTTACAAAAATGTTGAAAATTACTGTTTCTTATATACCAGAACTATTTTTGTTGAATATAATTCCAGAAAACTA
>NW_015192155.1:0-560 GCF_001447785.1 Gekko japonicus | reverse complement strand
GTAGTTGTTCACTACTAGCAGGCCTGGAAAAAGTGATAACAACTTCATATGTAGCTGTTCCTTCAAACAGAAATATCCAGGGGGTTTGTTACCAAGAATAAGTTTTATTAATATGACTGGAACTGAGGGACAATTCAGGTGTTATCCTCAGTGGAGTGTGAGTTTTCACGTCCTCTGTCCTTGTTGTAGTGGTTTTTAAAAAAAGGAATAAGGGCTTCCTTTCCAAGAAGCCTGTAGAGGTAATAGCAGCTGGAAACATCTGCAGCCAGTAGTTGCTGCGTATGCTGCCCCACTACCTTTTCTTTTCTCAGCTCCAAAAAAGGCCAGTTCAAACAAATAATGTGTGAATCAGCCCTCAGAAATGAATTGAAAAGCAAATTGTCTGTTATGGAATGCTAGGGGATGCAGAGGGAACAAAGCTAGAAAGTCTGTAAAGATATGTGAACACATGTCCTTGGTGACAAAGACTGCATTTTACTATCTCTGCCAGGCCTGCTAACTGGATCCCTATCAGTCTCGGGAGGACCTTTTCATGGTAATGCACTCAACAGTCACCTCGA
>NW_015192154.1:0-561 GCF_001447785.1 Gekko japonicus | reverse complement strand
GTGGATGCAGGGCTCTTTGGTAGGCTCAGGCTTAATTTTCAACGGTTCCATTAGAGGGATGGTTCAATAGCTGGGATTAGCGGGAATATCCCCAGATATTCCTGAATACGCCCTTCCCTCCTATACAAGTGAGGATCATATTGAATTCAAAGTCCTGCTGTTTCACTTGAAGATCTGTTTCAATTTTGCTTCTTCCCTGCATGACTCAGACTTGCGATTCTTTATCTTTAGGCCATTTACAGTTTCTTCCCACCAGATTTTCACCATTAAGTGCATCCATTTTTTAACATTCTACGTGCTTCAATAAACCAGCGCTGTCTTTTGGAGGCCTCAGAGGGTAGGGCAAGGGTGGCTTCCAGTGGGCTGGGTAGATGGCTGGGCAGCAGGCAGGATGGAAAAGACACCATCTCCCCCGTTGACCCTGGCCCCTTGGCGGCTTCTTCCATCTTGAGAGGCTGGGCTAGTCTTAGCTTGGACTTCCTCCTTTAAAAGGGGGCCAGAAAGACAGACAAGGAGGAGGAAAAAAGCAAACCTGTCCCACTGGCAGCACTGAAGGTGTGC
>NW_015192153.1:0-557 GCF_001447785.1 Gekko japonicus | reverse complement strand
GGGGTAGAAATTTGAGTAAATAAACAAACTACCAAATAAAAAAGGCGCAGAGAGCCTAGCAACGCCAGGGAAGGTGCACGAAAACACCCCAGTGACCTCCACCAAGCACAGCACCAAGGGAACTCCCCTCTGACTGGCAGAGGGGCGGAGCATGCTGATGTGGCCACGCCCCCAGTCTCCGCCTCCCACAGACACAGGGCCAGGAGGAACCAATGGCACGCAGCCATACATCACTGTGAGGACTGTGGCATGAGCGAGGTAAACACTCCAGGGAGTGCCACAGATGTGAGCGCGAATACCCACCCGCAGCAGTGCTTTGCCAAGTGGACACACAGGGAGAGAACAGGGGGCTGTTCCAACTGCACCACCCCAACCCCATCACTCCACAGCTGATTTGGGTGGAAGCGGACGAAACGGAATGCCAGATTCTCCCACCTGCACTGGGACTTGGGTGAGAGGAATGGCATCCCTTTGCCAGGTACATACTCCTGGGCAACAAGACAGGGAGAAACACAGGAGGTGTGGGTTTAGATCTGTTGGATCCCCAAGCATCGAGA
>NW_015192152.1:0-562 GCF_001447785.1 Gekko japonicus | reverse complement strand
CTCTTCCCTCTTTGCAACGATAACGGTTTTGTCCGTACATGACTTTTTTGCCACCTCCTCCTCCCCTGGCCCAGAACTTTACTTTGCCGTGTACTTGGGTTGCCGTCCCCCCCCGATGGGGGCGGGGATTCCCCTGACTTCCACCCCCCTATCCCCCGCTGGACAGCTGCCAGCGGGAGGAGCCCTGCCCCTGAAGAGCTCCCCGGCGTCCGACATGCCTGGCGTGATGGTGTCACCCAGAGGTGGTGACGTCATGCTGGGCACGACGCCGGGGGGACGCTCTAGCATTTGGCCAGAAACTCTATGGTACCAAGAAGATGTATTTATTGTATGTATTGATTTGATTTATACCCCTCCCTCCCCGCCAGAGTAGGCTCAGGGCGGCTTACATATATGCAATAGCTAAAAACGACAATATAAAATAAGGGCATTAAAATCTTAAAAACAACAACATAAGGTGCTAGTGAAGAATTTAAGTGACATGGCGAAGGCAGAGTAGCATCGACATATTAGTAAATGCAGTTGGTATTTGCTTTTAATGTCGTCGGAAGTCAGGCTGTCG
>NW_015192151.1:0-564 GCF_001447785.1 Gekko japonicus | reverse complement strand
ATAAAATATATTTCATCTGTTTTTGAGTCTGGTTTGCATATTTTAAACTTTGTTGACTGCATATTTTTGCTGCCATTGTAACCCACTTTAGGGAAGGAGGTGGTATTAAATAAATTGAACTGAATAATCAGGAGGTTCAGACAAGGAAGGATTAATAGGAACTGTCCATTGTGGGAATTAATCTCCATTTTTAAAGTATGAATTAGAAATCACAAGTGGAGACCCGCAAGAAACTTGCGGGATAGTGATCCCATTCATCACACCTTTGCCTCCTGGCCCTGGAAAGGACCCTAGTCCAGAACAGCCCCCCCTTTCTTACTCTCTGTCTCTCCTCCATGCATGTTACTTCCTCTCTATTTCTGACCCATCATCATTCTCTTTGTTTTTCTGCCTCCCAATCTCATCACTCTTTCTCTCCCTTTCTGCCTCCCACCCCATCACTCTCTCTTTCTGCCCCCATCACTCTCCCAACCTCCTGCCTGCTTCCTCCCGCACCCCACACAACAGCAGCAGTGGTGGTGGTAGTCCCAGCTAACCACCTGCTTTCTCTCCCCTCACAGAAGC
>NW_015192150.1:0-569 GCF_001447785.1 Gekko japonicus | reverse complement strand
CATCAGTTGCTTCCATTCAGAGCAGTAATATGCCAGAACCTCACAACCTAAGTGCAATGCTTGTGTGCATTGTGTGTAAAGTGCTGTCAAGTCACAGCCAGTTTATGGCAACCCCATCAGGTTCTCAGGGCAAGAGACTAACAGAGGTGCTTTACAATTGCCTGTTTCTGCATAGCAACCCTAAGTTTCCTTGGTGGTCTCCAATCCCAAATACTAACCAGGGCCAAGCCTGCTTAGCTTCCAAGATCTGATGAGATTAAGCTAGCCTGGGCTCTACAGATCAGGGCAGTGAGAAGCTACAATGTCAGGTCATTTAGAACTCCAAAACCCAGGAAGAAATTCAAACTGAGACGTTCCCCTAAATTAGGGCAGTGTGGTTTGTCACGACATTAGTCTCAATTACCAGATCTTGGCTACGAGCACACACACTAAATACTCCACTTTCAAACCACTTTCAATGGGCACCAAAACTCCACAAACCCCCCCCCCCAGGAAGATCTGACCTCCCCTTCTGTTACTATCTTCCACCGGTAGGTAAAGACATTTTTGTTTCACTTGGCATTTCCCCA
>NW_015192149.1:0-576 GCF_001447785.1 Gekko japonicus | reverse complement strand
GTGAAACGCTTCATGCATACACCAGACAATTCCTTAACGTGGTGTCCATCTCTCCTTATATATAAAGCTGTTTTCAACTGGCAAGATTCGATGCGCTCCCTAATTGGTTGGCTGCCTGGCCTGTCAGTCAAAAGGTCACCCATTTCCCACTCACTGCATTGCCACAGTCCCGCCTACAGGACTCTCGCCCTCAGTGTGGTGGAGGCCAACGGGCGGGTAGGATGCTGCACCGGGCACTTGCTGATGAGCCAGAGGTGGCCCAAGCGGCCGGGCGGCGGGAAGGGTGGGTAGCCGGGAAGGCACTGGTGGGATGATCCGCTGGCCCTCGCTCCCGGGGTCTGAGGAGGCCAGAGAAGCCATGTTGCTGTGTGCAAGGTGTTGAGGCCGACCCTAATCATGCCGACGCCACAGCGGTCGTTGCCCGCAGTGCCCAGGTGCAAGGACAACGCCACCATCCCCCATGACCAGCGGGCACAGATAGCTCTTGCCCATGCCCCGCCCGTGCCTCTACTTCCCTTTCCTCGCCCGGACACCCGCTTCCCATAGTGCCACTTCCACAGAGAGATGGGGTGGGGA
>NW_015192148.1:0-752 GCF_001447785.1 Gekko japonicus | reverse complement strand
AAAGCGCCACAAATAGGCACTTGGAAACTCTCTCCATGGACCCAAGCTTACTGAGCTCCCTCTAGTGGCAACGACACCGATTGGCCATTGTGCCTAGGTGGAGAATCTTCTTTAGTCTGTTGGGAGTGTGGACTGTACGACATTATACCCCAACGAGGTCCCTGCCTTCCCCAATCCCTGCCCTTCCCTGCTCCAACCCAAAATCTCCAGGAATTTCCCAACCTGGAGTTGGCAACTGTAATTGGCCCCTGTACAATGCAAGGGCCCAGGGCAGCTACCCCTGCTGCCCATTGGCTAAAACCTCCCGGGGGGGGCACTACCATCCAATTATAGATCCTTCCTCTTCTCTGTCAAGTAAAACTACAATACATTTGGCCAGTTCTGTGTAGTGGTTAAGGACGCAGACTCTAATCTGGGAGAACCGGGTTTGATTCCCCACTCCTCCACTTGCACCTGCTGATGTGACCTTGGGTCAGTCACAAGCTCTGGCACAGCTGTCCTTGAAAAAGAGCAGTTTGTATCAGAGTTCTCTCAGCCCTACCCACTTCACAGGGTGTCTGTGGTGGGGAGGGGAAGGGAAAGGAGTTTTTAAGCCGCTCTGAGACTCCAAGTGAAGGGTGGGGTATAAATCCAGTCTCCCCCTCCTCCTCTTTTTCTTCTTCTTCTTCTTCTTGTTCACTACAGAGGGGGGGGGAATAGTGTTGTCCTCATTACCCTATCTAATTGTTTTAGAATCACAGAACCATAGAGTT
>NW_015192147.1:0-557 GCF_001447785.1 Gekko japonicus | reverse complement strand
TGACTGGTTTCTCCTCAGTGGAAACCTATCCATTCACTTGATTGGGAAAAAAAATAACCACAGTTGGCTAGAGCACTGTTTTTCATGTATAAATGTTTAACATAATCCACTGTGGCCCACAAAAAACATTTCATTTTCTATTTCATGTAGCTGAGAAATACCTGGAGTTTTTGGGGGTGGAGCCTAGGGAGGGCAGGGCTTCCGGAGGAGAGGGACCTCGTTGGGGTAGAATACCATTTCCCAAAGCACCTGTTTTCTCCAGGGGGATTGGCCTCTGTAACCTGGACCATTTCCACACAAGGGCAAACCTCCACACTGACATTCTTAAATAATCAGAGTTTGTAACTTTCCACGCAGCTTTTTCCACCTCAGGAGCAGATCTGAATTTAGTGCCCCGTTACCCCACATTTTCCGAATCCACTTTTTTTTCATAATTCCCCCCCCTTAGGATCTGAACTTGCAGTTTTCCAGTGAAAAATTCCCGCTTTTGAATTTGTCAGTGTCACGTGTTCACTCCCACCCGCCTGCCCCTTCTCAGGTTGTTCCCTGAGCAATCC
>NW_015192146.1:0-565 GCF_001447785.1 Gekko japonicus | reverse complement strand
GGTCCTCACATCTATTATTTGGCCAAAAGGGAGGTTTGACGGTCCTGGGAGGGTGTTCTGGGCCTTCTCAAGGGATCCTAATTCCAGAGGGGTGGCAGCATCAGGTGACACCCCACCTGAGCTGTGACAGGTAGATATCCAGGCCCCACCTGGGAGCTGGCAACCCTGTGCTTGGTGCCTTTGGAACCACATCATCCAAAGAGCAAGAGAAGGTGATTTCTGTGTTGCTGCCACCACCAGAGTATTCAGTGGAAAAGGAATAGGGGAAACAGGATTCTGAGACCCGAGGAGCTTGTAAAGTGATTCAGGGAGGCATTCATACCCCAGTGCAGTAATCTCAGAACGGGGTTAAGAAAAATGAAGTTATCTTCTTGATTATTTACAAATGAAACAACTCGCTTTGCTGAGACCAGTTCCAACTTCCAAACTTAGCCGGTGGGGATTTGCCTCTCTCTAAATGATTCTTTGTAACTTCGGGTGCGGTTAGGGCTGCCAAATGTGGGCAGGGGGCGGAGAATCCCACGCTTTGAAGCCCCATTTCCGACGTGGTGGAATCGGGGCCCGG
>NW_015192145.1:0-767 GCF_001447785.1 Gekko japonicus | reverse complement strand
AACACCCCAATGGCAGAACAAATCCCAACTTGTCCAAAATCAAACAGTTTGGTGTAGTGGTTATGTGCGCGGACGCTAATCTGGGAGAACCGGGTTTGATTCCCCCACTCCTCCACTCGCAGCGACCTTGGTTTGATTCCCCACTACTCCACTCACAGCTGCTGGATGACCTTGGGCAAGCCATAGTTCTGTCAGAGCTGTCCTTGAAAGAGCAGTTCTGGAAAGAGCTCTCCAGCCTTACCTACCTCACAGGGTGTCTGTTGTGGGGAGGGGAAGGGAAAGGAGTTTGTAAGCCGCTCTGAGAAGCCGAGTGAAGGGTGGGGTATAAATCCAATCTCCTCCTCCTCCTCTTCTTCTTCCTCCTCCTCCTCTTCTTCTACTGATAAGTGTGGAGTGAAAACTGTGGACGTGAGTGATGCCAAGTTCCACACTCACCAAAACAGGCAACCAAAATGCCTTGCTTCAGTCATGAAAATAGCTCTTAGATTATCGTACCACTGCCGTTTCATCAGGCAGGAGGGAAAATGTATTGTCTTTTGGACTTCTAGACCATCTCAGCCTGGGTAATAGGGGAACCATCTGTGTGGGTGGTCAGACTCGTTGGCACAGAGCATTAAACGGAATGGAATGAATTCTGGGTGCAGACGTGTTTTGTCGAACTTTGTGGTGTCGTTTTAAACCAGGCCCCCCCCCACCTTTTTGAGCCTGCAAAGCAGGAATTTGGACACAGGGTGGAGGGTGCAGCGACAAAATGGCTGCCGTGGGAG
>NW_015192144.1:0-557 GCF_001447785.1 Gekko japonicus | reverse complement strand
TTGGCAGTCTGGTGAAGCCTATGGACTCCGTCTCAGGATAATAATTTTAAATGCATAAAATAAAATACACAGGATTACAAAGGAAATCAATTATACTGAAATACCATTATCAAAATATCTAAAAAAACAAGTGATATAGTAATATATTTGCTTCTTCTTTTTTGGTATTTTTGCATTTTGTGTGTGTGTGTGTGTGTGCATGCCTGTGCCTGCAAGTCATGGTGACCTCTGGCAACTTCTCTGGAGGCACGGAGGATGTTCAGAGACCTGATAGTCCCCTGCCTCCCAGCCCTGGTATTCTCCAGAAGTCTCCCATCCAAATCCTTGCCAGGGTCGGCCCCGCTTAGCTTCTGAGATCTGATGAGATCGGGCTTTCCTGGGCTATCCATGGACCCCTTTGGCAGTCTAGTGAACCCATCTCAGAATAATAACTTTAAACGGATAAAATAAATTCCATAGGATTACAAAAGAGACCAATTATACTGAAATACAGTTATCAAAATATTTTAAAGAAATTCTTGTGATATAGTAATACATGCGCTTCTTTATTAATGCAT
>NW_015192143.1:0-567 GCF_001447785.1 Gekko japonicus | reverse complement strand
CCTATACTTCTCTTTGAGCGAGTCAACACTTCTTTTCTTTTCCATAATGCTAACCAATGATCCCAGCCATAGGTAAATGATTGTGTGTATGGAGCACATAATTTATGTATCCATGAAACCTGTACATTATTTGCAGACACTCCTAATTGGGCCATGTTTATTGAAACATTGCGTATATGCATCTGTGGGTACATTAAAACCTTTTCTTGTTGATGAAACTTCAGAGTATGAGATCCTATCACAGGATTGCTTAAATTGTAAAGATCCCATACATTTGTTACCAGTGGATCAAAAGTAATAGTAGTTTCATTTACTGTGCCAAAAGTCAGTGTGTAATTACCTACTATATGAGTTGCTTCAATTATCAGTGTTCCTAATATACTAAACCTGTATCTTCTTCTACTTGTTATACATGGGTTCCCATTTAAATCAATTCTCCATTGAGGTGGGCCCTGTGAACCTTTAAGTAAATCAATATTCCATTTCTTTGATTCCCAATTGGTAACGTTAAACTTTTGAACCTTATTCATTGGGTTAGTAAGAGTCACTGGCAAATTGTCATTAGTA
>NW_015192142.1:0-557 GCF_001447785.1 Gekko japonicus | reverse complement strand
GGGGACCCGCAACAAAATGTTGCTTAATGTGTTGTAGTTTTGTTTTACGTCGTAATTGCATTTTTTAAAAACGACAGTGTAGGATTTATAGTTATTAAATGTGTGTATCCTTGTGATGAGACCCACTCAATACGGTACGCAGAATGTACGTAGGCAAAGCATTAATCCTTTTCTTTTGTTTCCTTGCTAGTTTTGTACATTTCTTTATGTGTTAAGCCTAAATGTCACAGTTCTTTTCATGTCTGTATTCTTTTGCTGTTTGTAATATTTGTAATTGTTGCTTTTAATTAAAGTATTTCTTTGACTACCGCATTAGATGTTCCTTCTTCATTTCTAAAATATCCTTGGATTGGAGTGCTGCAAACTCGGATTTTAAAATTTTCAAAGCATGGGTGACGACTGGTTTCTTTAGGTATATGCCTACATTTTGCAATGTTTGGCCTTGGCTTTTATTACTGGGTACTGTGGGTCTTGAGGTGCTACAGGTGTCCCGTACCACTCTCCTGAGTGCCCTTGCCAAAAGCAGCAGTTTAAATGGCCACTGGTTTATCAATGGA
>NW_015192141.1:0-521 GCF_001447785.1 Gekko japonicus | reverse complement strand
ACCTATTGGGAAGTAGGGGTGTGTTATGGATGGAGGTTTCATGGGGAATATAAGCTGAAATCACTCTCCATCTGCATACTTTTCAGTATACGTGTTGGAACTGGAACAATACAGGGAACTCCCAGTTGATTCATACCAGCTAAGTGACCAGCAAAGCTCTAAACATATCCTGGGCAGGAGTGGTACAGCTGTGTGCCCTCAGCTTGGGTATAGACACAGACATTTTGGTGACTGTCCTCAGAAGCTTGTCTTTTTTGCCACTTAGTCAGAAAGAACTTATCTTTATTTGAACTAAATACCATTTAGTTCCAAAAGTGATTGTGGAGTCAGCAAGGTACGGGGGGGCCTCTTGTAAGCCATGAACGTAGGTGTATGTCTCTAGTGGCTGATTGCTGAGAGAGAACTCACTAAGGCTACAGACGGTACGACTCGACACAGATACGAGTACTGCCTTTCCATCATTGGTCAAAGCCAAGATACAGAAACCTTTCATCATCACAGTCCTTATCTGAACTCTAAAC
>NW_015192140.1:0-571 GCF_001447785.1 Gekko japonicus | reverse complement strand
GGGGGGGGGCTTTGTTTTTAAGATTTTTTTAAACTTAAAGAGGCCCTAAAATGGGGGGGGGGATAAAAAATAATGCAGGACTCTGGTTCCAAGAAGTCCACGTTCTTAAAAAAAACAAACACCCAAAAACCCCCCACTGGCAGGCTCTTACAAACCAACCCGGTTCATTTTGCAGGGCGAGAGAGACCTTGGTGTTAACTCTGGCCCTGCGTACGAGAGGGGGGGAGGCAGGCCTGTTACCTGTCCAGGTGCGGTGGCGTGCACGCTCTCGCTCTCTCTGTTCTGCCAAAGATTGACCTATTAAAATTGTATGGGGCACAGCTGGTCACAAAGGCTTTCCAGTCAACACACGTTGTGCCCGGAAGGTGTGCCGCATTGTTAAACCTGGTACAGCCTGTTCCTAATTGTCACGGAAAGGCGGGCCCGCTCGGCTGTTGTGCAGCTGCTAGGGACCTGGGAAACAATTGGCGTCTTTGCAAAGCTGGGGCGTTCCCTGTTGGTCAGAGGGGAGTGTTTCCTGGACAGTGTGACCGGCCCATTCGTCTCCCCTTCAGATGAGAGGCTGCTGAGT
>NW_015192139.1:0-572 GCF_001447785.1 Gekko japonicus | reverse complement strand
CTCATGGCAGCTATGAATACATTACAGCGCTGCTCCTGAGCTCGTGCGGGGTGACGACGGTCCGCCTCGCCAAAAGCCTCCTCGCGCCCCGGTCCATCCTGGAGTGTACCTATGAGGAAATCATCGACGCGCTCACCAGGTACCTCATGCCCCGGCCGACAACGTTGGCAAGGCGGCTGGCATTTCAGGCCCGCATGCAGAAGTCGGGCGAGTCGGCCGCAGCCTTTATGGCCGCCCTGCGTGAGCTGGCGATGGACTGCTCCTTCGCGAAGGTGGAGGACAACCTGCTCACACAGTTCGCGTGGGGCCTCAGTGACCTCAAACTGCGGAGGAAGTTGGTGGGGACCACCGACATCGAACTGGGGGCGGCCCTTCAACTCGCCATCGCGCACGAGGACTCCCATCGCCAAGCCCCTGCCGCACACCAGGTACTCCCCGACGGAGACCCCGAGGAGGGGGACGTCCACCGGGCCTTTGGAGGGTCCCGGCAGAGCGCTCAGGCACCACATTGCTCCCAGGCACCCCGCCGCACGCAAGCGCCGTGCCCGAGCGCCGGACGCAAGCCTCCCAGC
>NW_015192138.1:0-569 GCF_001447785.1 Gekko japonicus | reverse complement strand
AAAAATGACTTCTACTATGGAGTTTTAGAGCAAATACCAGTGTATCCTTGTGTTGTTGGCACTGTGATGATGTCCTTTCCAGTGCATACCAGAAGTGACATCACTGTTGCCAACAATGTTGGCTTAGGCCTCTCTTTGCTTCCAGTACATCTCCCACCCCACCATTGTTCCATCTAAGCTGAGTTAGTGTTTCTACTGACGGAGACTGCGGTCGTGCTGAGCGGTGCCTGGGGAACGTCGGTCTGTCACTGGAAGCGCCTTACCGGGCTGCTCCACCGAGTTTAAAAAGAACACATTTTAAATCTCCTAGCCTTAGTGTTGCTCTCCCCCCCCTTCCCCTGTAGTGCAGCGGGTGAGGCTGCTGATTCTGTCCTTGTATCCCTGGCTGTTCCTGGGACGGGCTGGATTGGGCGTTAGGCGTTCTTAAGCGCTGCCTCTGCAGGGGCCCTATTAAGTGTGGCATAGGGACGGTTAGTGGGAGCCTAGGGGCCTTTTGGAGGCAGTTGGTCTGGCCGGGTGAGACAGTTACCCTTTCCAACGGCCTGGATGTTAACGGTCCCCTAGTGGCC
>NW_015192137.1:0-577 GCF_001447785.1 Gekko japonicus | reverse complement strand
TCTTCATGTTATGAAATCAATCTGTTGTCATTCCTATTGGTGGACTGGCAGCAATATCAGCAAACTGTTCTAGTTGGACAATGTACTGGTGAGGCTGAGTCACTCTCTATCTTTACTGTTCTACCAGCTACCCGAGAAACAAACAATACGGTAAATTACCAGAATAATTTTCAGAACAGATTCATAACGTTTAGGACACTGGTGAATGGGTATGACTGGGGTTGGATCTCAATAAGAAAAAGTTCTGTACGTTCCTACTGTGCAAGAATCAATTTTTAAGGTGTATGATTTCTAGTCAAGCACTTAGACTAGATTCTTAACATCAGGGATCCAAAGGTAACAAAAATTATCAACAGGATAAACAGGAAACGGCTGTGTAAGTAATCTGGAAGTTATAATTTCAAAGCAACGTCACAGTGGTTTGAATTCTACAAAGGGATTCCAAGATAACACACAGTTTAAATATTCATAACAGTAATATACCTTTTTCCATAGATTTGACGCCATGAGAGAAGAAGGCAGTCTAGCACTGATTGGAGGACTAGGTTGTGGGATTATTTTATCGTAGGTAAAATAT
>NW_015192136.1:0-570 GCF_001447785.1 Gekko japonicus | reverse complement strand
AGCCGGAGCAAAAAGAACCGCAGTAGCGTGATCAGACGCACCCCCGTGGCTCCATGCGGCCTTCGGCAGGCGATCAGACGTAGCGCAGCAAAGCAGACGCTGCGCGCTTGTGTGCATGCGTGGGATGGGGAACGGCACTGGCTGCGACAGGCTACCAGCGCTTCCCCAATCAAACGCCTGGAGTTGCCACGTGTCATCCGGAAGGTAGTGCTCTGTTGCCGGTACCTTTTCAATGCGCGTTTTCGGGCCAAAAGGACAAATCAGGGATGGGTGCGTGACACTTCCTAGATGTTGCGGTATGATCGCGCCCGTTTGATGCGCCCTCAACCTATCCGTTTCGCGGGGCAAATCCTGCTGTGTGCCCTAGTTACTCAGTTTCCCAATTTCATTTAATCTCTCCCCCCCCCCAGTTGCCACCTAGCTATAATCCATATGTAAAAAAGCTCTACTCTAAGACCATGCCAATGCAAACGCCTACTATAAGAGGGGGCTTACAGGTTTTGTAAAAAAAACCACTACAGATACATGTTTTTGATTTAGACATTTATACCCTGCTTTTCTCTCCAATGG
>NW_015192135.1:0-574 GCF_001447785.1 Gekko japonicus | reverse complement strand
GGCAGAGAAGGAACCTTTTATTACACTCTGCATTTCTCCACCCCTGGTGCCTTCTGATTTCTACCCTGGGTCTTCTGGACAGGGAAAGGATGTCAGCAAGGGAAGCCGGTTCAAAAAAAGACCCAGCCAATCCAATGAATGGGTGAGGACCACACCAAGCCCCTTAGCCAGAAATCTTTGGGTGGTGGGACAGGGACCGTGGCGCTGGGGCAGGGGAGCAGGGAATTTATCCGATTAGCAATTAGATGGGTTTCTAATTAGCAGTAATCTAATTACCTGTCCACGGCTAGTTGTCGAGAGATCGCCACTGGGGTGGGGAATTAACATGAAAGATTAACCGAGGCGTGAAGCCCAGGACCTCGCCCATTCCAAGGGAGCGCTCAGTGCGCATGTTGTGTAAAGTGCACATCCTTGCATCTGTGTCTCTTTACAAAGTGAATCCGTTGCAGCGAAAAGAGACAATTCTCAGACGACTCCGTTTTAAGTTGGCGTTAGTAGAAGCTGCCGGCCAGGCGCGTAGCGGCACCAGCTCCTGTAACTTCCCCGCTCTCCCCGCCGTCCTGTTCCCAGGCTT
>NW_015192134.1:0-556 GCF_001447785.1 Gekko japonicus | reverse complement strand
TACACCGAACTGGCTCCCAGATAAAATCCCAGATACAATCCCTGGCAGCATCTCCAGTTTAAAAAAGGGCCAGGCAGGAGGTGATGTGAAAGACCCTCTGCTTTCCGAGACCCTGGAGAGCGGCTGCCAGTCTGAGTAGTCAACACGGACCTGGAGAGACCGAGGGGCTGCTCAGTATGAGACGGCTTCATGTGTTCATGCCTGAGAGCCCGTTTGGTGTCGTGGTTAAGCGTGTGGACTCTAATCTGGCAGAACCATCAAGGCCCTTATGCTATGTTACTGACACCCGCTTCAGCAAATGCCATCTGCACCGATCGCACTGTATGTATATTATGGCCTGAAATTTTACTGTCATGCATTTACGCATGTGTATTTTATCGTATTTTAGTCTGTGCACACCACCTTGAGCCCGCATGCGCAGGCAAGGCGGGATATAAATCTAGAATAATAAATAAATAATAAATACATGTCCAGCTTTTTTTGTTTACATTTAAATAATTTTGGCAACACTTAATATGCTGTAACACGTTTAATAATGCATTATTGAAGAGTTCAG
>NW_015192133.1:0-753 GCF_001447785.1 Gekko japonicus | reverse complement strand
GGTTAACAGTGATGGTTAAGATATGAAAAGGATAATATTATATTTGACTCAGTTCATAATGGGATTAGCGTGAGTGAGAGACAACGTGTGTTTAAAATGATTAGAAGATCTCCTCTCTTGGGCTTTTAGTTATTAGTGGGTATCTTTGCTTTGTCCCTAGATGTAGTCCCCTACCTTTTTTCTGTTGTAGTTTGTAGTGATTATAAAAAATGCAATAAAAAATCCCCTTCAGGGGGCCAAAAAAATCCCAAAAAAATGATGCTTAAAAGAAAGAAAGAAAGAAAGAAAGAAAGAAAGAAAGAAAGAAAGAAAGAAAGAAAGAAAGAAAGAAAGAAAGCTCTACAGGGTCGCCATAAGTTGGCTGTGAATTGATAGCACTTTTCACCACCAAAATTCAATATTGATGCAAATCTCTTAACGAATAAATAAAATTTAAAAAATCTGCATTCCCCACAGCTCTGCTGGTTTCCTTGGTCAGGTCAAACAGCTCTTTGAATCCAGTCATCTGAAACAGATCTGAAGAACTCTAACATGTTTGGGACCCTAATTAGGGACAGCTCTAGGGATGCCAGATGCCCTGGTGGGGGTCCCCTGCTGCCAGCCTTCATCTCTCTACCGCCAGCAGCGGCTGGCTGGGGGGAATCCCCCCCCAAACAAGGGAGGAACAACTGACATTTCAGTGAACTGCATACTTGCCTTCAACGTGACTTGGAAGTGATGTAGGCACGTCAGAGACATTGGAGCAATGCTCTG
>NW_015192132.1:0-641 GCF_001447785.1 Gekko japonicus | reverse complement strand
GGACCTCTGCTCCAGATGTTTCTCCAATGCCCAATTGAAGCTGTCTATCCTTACAGCTGCCAGCGCTTCCTGAGACAGTGAATTCCATGTGTTAATTATTATTTGGGTGAACATAAGAGAACATAGGAGAAGCCAATGTTGGATCAGGCCAATTGCCCATCCGGTTCAACACTCTGTGTCACACAGTGGTTGAAAATACCAGGGGCCATCAGGAGGTCCAGCAGTGGGACCAGGCCAGGACACTAGGAGCCCTCCCACTGTTGCCCCCCCCCAAGCACCAAGAATACAGAGCATCCCTTGCCCCAGACCGAGAGTTCCCAACCTACGCCATCCAGATTAAGGCAATTCCTGGATACATGGTGTCACGACTTCTCTTTTAATTTGTGTGGTTAGATATGGTGTGTCTTTAACTTTCTTGTTATTTCTCTCTTTTTGGGTATGTAACACGGCTACGAGGAATTTAATTCCAATCTGATTCATGGAATTCTGCCCATGCTCTAAGGCTCCTTTGTTGGACGATGTGATGAGGATGAGATGCCAGTATTTCAAAAATGTAGGATTCCAGGTTAACAATAACTAAAATAAAACTTTATCTTTATAAGAAGTGTATTTGAGATGTTAACTCTTCAGTGAATAAAACA
>NW_015192131.1:0-574 GCF_001447785.1 Gekko japonicus | reverse complement strand
AGCTCTAGTGCGAAATCAGCCCCTGTCTCTCAGCCCTAGAGCTGCCAACTTCTAGGTGGGCAACAAACACACGGGAAACATGGCAAGGTTGAGCAAACGCAGAAAAACGCCGTGTTAGAACAAAGCACACAATACTATCACGTCTTCAAATATTGATTTAAATCATATACTTAAATACAATAGAGACCCTAGTGTATCTTATTCATTATAAGCCTTCTATAGAATTGTTGACTTGTGCATTGTAGCATTGTGAGCTTTGGTTCCAGGAAAAAATAGTTTTGCCTGAAGAAGAATCGCTTGAAACGCGCAATTTTTGCCTGGGAGGCATGTTGCTTTGATGCTTGCTGTATCTCTTTTTGGAAAGCTTAACAGCCTGCTGCATCTCTCATCACTGACAACTGCTGCATCTCTCATCAGTCTCTTTGTCAGAAAGCGAGATACTCTACAGCATTGGAACCTGTCTCTGTAGCTGTGGAGTTTTTCTACTAGACATATAATGTTCTTTAGGTTTCTGTAGTATAATGAATAAGATACACTAGGCTCTCTATTGAGGTCTATAAGATTATGCATGGGA
>NW_015192130.1:0-971 GCF_001447785.1 Gekko japonicus | reverse complement strand
CAGGTGGTACCTGGAGGCTGGCAACCCTAGCTCCCAGGGCCACACATCGGATTGTTGCCTGCTACAACTCAGGGTAAACTGGGCAGGGGTAAAGAGAAGATTAGAGCTGCTCTTAGCCTCTGTGTGTACCCACTGCCTTCTAACGACAGCACCATCTTGAGCCAGCCATGAGAGGTATGGGATAGTTCACTGGGCACTTGCTGCCAGATGGCCTCACACATACACCACAACTTGGATGGTGCCTCAAAAGTGGCAGAGGGGAATGGAAGGTCAGGCTATGAAGAGGAAGACTTTACAGAACTTTTGAAAGCAAGGAAGAAGAAGAAGAAGAAGAAGAAGAAGAAGAAGAAGAAGAAGAAGAAGAAGAAGAAGAAGAAGAAGAAGAAGAAGAAGAAGAAGAAGATTCTTTCCGGAGGGTTGCCAGTGACCCACTGGCTCTCTTTGTGTAGGGTTGCCAGGTCTGGGTTGGAAAATACCTGGAGACTTTGGAGGTGGATCCGGGAGAGGGCGGGGTTTGGGGAAAGGAGGGGCCTCAGTAGGGTACAATGCCACAGAGTCAACCCTTCAAAGCAGCCATTTTCTCCAGGGGAGCTGATCTCTGCCATCTGGAGATCAGTTGTAAAAGCGGGGGATCTCCAGGCCCCACCTGGAAGCTGGCGACCCTATGTGACACTATTTCCACTTATCTCAGCCCCCCCCCCCGCCAGGCGTACTGGCAGTTGCCAACCAATGGCTGGCAGTCCTATTCATGGGGGACGTAGTCCCCCTCCCCTGCTTTGTGCCAGGAGCAAGCTAAGCCAAGCAGCCTCCACATAGCTGGCAGCGCTGCACAGTCCACTTGGCTTGGGCCCAGGCCCCGGTGACCCCCACAAATAGGCATGCCCCGTCTTTGTATTAGTTTCAGTGCTGGGTATACATTGGACATTCTACAGACGTATCTTCAACTGTGACCTGGGAGAGGCCAGCCACTG
>NW_015192129.1:0-575 GCF_001447785.1 Gekko japonicus | reverse complement strand
TGATGGATATTTTGTAGAGATTACTGTATTGGAATTTTTTTGGGCTTATTAATCAATTTGTTGTATATTTCTGGTATTTTGGTAGGGTGGGTGGTTTACTAGGCTGAGGGTGGGAGAGGGCTGGATTTGATGTTTCATTGTTTTGTAGGTTGTTACTACTGTTGGGGTGGGCAAGACATGACAGTTGAAGAAGGTAGTATGTAGGAAGGGGACAGAGATATGGTAATGCTCTGCCTCCTTCCTGCCTTTGTCCCATCCCAAGGCATGCTGGTTGTGGGGCTAAGAAAGCATACCTTTCTCCGACACTGGTGTTGTGCAATACCAGGTCTATTAATAATAAGATCTCTGTTCTCTGGGATTACCTGACAGATCAACATGTAGACCTGGCATGTGTGCGAGACTGGGGGAGGGATGGGGAGGTCGTTGCCCTGAACCAACCCCCCCCCCCCCCGTTTTTTCAGTCCTACACCAGTCCTGGACTAATGGGCAGGGGGAGGTGTGGTGTTGCTTATTCAGGAGTCTTTCTCCTTCATGGTGCTCCTCGTGCCAAAAATTACTGGCATTGAATGTGTTGG
>NW_015192128.1:0-576 GCF_001447785.1 Gekko japonicus | reverse complement strand
TTCTCTGGGAAAGTTAAGTGTCTCTGTTTTGGTCTTGAAGGATGTTAACAAGGTAGCCTCTCATCACATTGGCTCAGTCTGTCCTCGGGGCCCAAAAGGACCAGTGGCCCCTGGACAAGAGGGACGGGTGAGCCCTTGACCCTTGTAGGCGACTCTTTGACAGGCCAGAGGTGTTGGGCAAGCGGAAGGGGAAGGAATGTGTCCCTGTGCAGAAGGAGCAGCTGAGATCGGGAGAGGAAGGAAGGCAGGCTGAGATCTGGGATATGGAGGCGCAGGATTGCTCCCCCAGAGGCACCTGAGGTGGGGCCGGGAACCTGCTCCTCTGGGGGGAATCCCTCTGGCTGCCCCCCCCCCCTGCTCAGCTCTGCCAGGATCTCTGTCATGAAAGCTCAGAGTACCGAGAGGCCAGAAGGCTCCACCAGGGCTTCCTCTTCCTCCGTCTTCCAGGGGGAACCAGCCCAAGGGAACCGCCTCCCTCGGGACTCCTTATCCCTCAGAGGAGCAGGGCGGAGGCGACCAGAGGGCCTTCCTCCAAGGAAGACTCCCAGTTTCCTCCTGGCTCCCTGGTCCACCTCC
>NW_015192127.1:0-578 GCF_001447785.1 Gekko japonicus | reverse complement strand
AACGCCCCGTCTGAACGCACCCACAGACAAATAAATATAATTAGCAAGCAAACAAATATCTTTGGACAAATAAATATAATTATCAATATCTGTTTTTACCCCTTTTGTTTTTATTTTTGGCAGTTTCATTTAATGTTAATAAAAGGCAAATTCGCATATTTTTCCAATAAAAACGAGTGTGCAATATCTGTTTGTGTCTTGCCAATGCCGCTCTCAAACATCTGACGTTTATTCTGTGTGGCTCTTACATTGAGCAAGTTTGGCCACCCCTGCCCTAACACCACACCACACTGGCTCTCGTCAGAAGCTAAGCAGGGTCAGGCCTGGTTAGTACTTGGATGGGAGACTGCCAGGGAATACCGGGTGCTGTAGGCTGGCTCTCAAGTTGGACAAATGGCTTGATACAGTCTTTTTGCATGTATACATAATTCTGGAGAGGAACCAGGGCTCAATGGCAGAACACAATGAAAGGCCTAGGCTCAGTACCTGTTGTCTCCAGTGAAAAGCTCTCAAGCAGCAGGTGCTGAGGAAAAACCTTCCTTGAGCTGTCCCCAGAAAATAAACAATACTGAGTTATG
>NW_015192126.1:0-544 GCF_001447785.1 Gekko japonicus | reverse complement strand
GTCTGGACCTTCCTCTTTCTATTGATAAGCCCACCTCCCACCAGCCAACTGATCGGTGGCTGAGGAGGCAGGGCCTGGCGGTGGGGGACCCCTTCCTCCACTGCAAATCTGGCAACTACAAAAGATCCAGGACAGCCATGTACAAGGGCATTGCTTGGAAGGGATAGCCATGGAGTATAGCCGGATCTCGTCAGATGTTGGAAGCTAACAGAATTGGTAGTTGGATGGGAGACCACCAAGGAAGGCTCTACAGAGGAAGGCAATGGCCAACCATCTCTACTTCCCACTTGCCTTGAAAACCCCTTGCTATGATTGCCATAATCCAGTTGCAACTCAAAGGCATGTACATATGTACCGCATTGCTTATTTGCCCTCTGATTGGATGGCTCTCTGTATTTTGTACACTAACTAAGGAGTGCTAGGAGTCCCTCCCCAAGACTTGGCTGGCCGGGCGGGCAGGCGGCCTCAGAGGGCAGAACGAGTCCCGCCTGGCCAGAGGGCAGGAGGGAAGACCCCCCCCCGGGGGGGGGCTGCTGGACGGGGC
>NW_015192125.1:0-614 GCF_001447785.1 Gekko japonicus | reverse complement strand
CCAAGGCTGGGGCGGAGCTTGGTGGGGCCTGGCAGACCAAGGGGGGGGAGGCCGCTCAGCTGCCGCTCAGAGCCCTCTGGGCTTCGGCCCAAGTGGGGCGTTTCCTCAGCTGGGCGCTTTGTACATGCACAGGTGCACTCTGCCCGTTTTACTTGGCAACGGCCTCCAAAAATGGTTGGGAGTGCAGAGAGGGGAAGGTGTTCCAAGGGTTGCTAGGCTCCAGGTGGGGCCGGGAGATGTCCCAGGATGACACCCGGTCTCCAGACCTAGGAGGAAACGGCTGCTAAGGAGGGTGGGCTCTGGTGTTCCCTCTAAGCTGAATGAGTGCGAGCCAGCGGACAGTTTTTTACCCTCCGGCTCACACATTTCTGTCTCGGCTCAGGAAGGAGGGCTCCAGAAGAGCAAACTGATTGATGCAGCGCCCAAACCGCTCGCTCACAGCTTGAATGCCAGAGCAGAATTTTTGCTCACAAGACTCCGTAGCTTAGAGGGAGCATTGGTGGGCTCTATGGCCTTGTACCCTTTTGGGGTACCTCACCTCCCCATGTTCCACAGTCAAATCTCCAGGAATTTCCCAGCCCTGCATTGAAATCATAAGAACATAAGAGACGCCA
>NW_015192124.1:0-636 GCF_001447785.1 Gekko japonicus | reverse complement strand
GCTCATCTCCGTTTCCAAGCCGAAGAACCGGTACTGTCCGAAGACATTTCCGTGGTCACATGGCCGGCATGACTAAACGCCGAGGCACATGGAGCGCTGTTACCTTCCCACCAAAGCAGTACCTATTTATCTACTTGCAGTTTCTTGCTTTCGAACTACTAGGTTGGCAGGAGCCGGGGCCAGAGACAGGAGCTCACTCCGTCACGCGGCACTCGGGTCTCGAAATGCCAAACTACAGACCTTCCGGTGTGCAGCTCAGCATCTAAATCCACTGAAGTCAGTAATGCTGTTAAGAATTGCACAGTTGATGTTTCCTTCGATTATTTCCTCCACTTCAAAAGCATTTTCCCAGTTCATAACAAAGGCACGTGAATGCACCGAACATCCAATTTCAGGGAGTTATTAAAGGAAATGGATAAATAGCAAATCGATGCTTTAAGAAGGAGCAGGAGAGACAAACCATTAAACCAGGTTGCACTGTTTTAGTCCAGATGAAACAGTCTGGAAAAACTACATCTTTTAGAGTTGTCAACGCTGGGTTGGGAAATGCCTGGAAGTTTGTGTGTTTGAGGAGGGGCGGAATCTCAGCTGGGATGTGATGCCGTAGAGTGTTAGAGAATGAACTTGATGTTTGCT
>NW_015192123.1:0-584 GCF_001447785.1 Gekko japonicus | reverse complement strand
TTTTTGCACCAGTTTTTCTTTCTCTTTCAGCCATATCTTGTCTAGTTGTATTTCTATACTGTAAAAGTCCGTTTTTTTATCCCTTGTAAATTTTGAGGTTAATTGATTCCTTTCCCAGTGTGTGAGATTTAGATTCATTGCTTGAAGCTCTTGCCCCGATTTTAGTTGGTTTTCTTCATCCAATAAGACTTGGTATGTTATGATTTTATTCTCTGATATTAGTGTTGGCATTACGAAGGCCTCCAAAGGAGCTACCCACTTTGGTATTTTCTTATAATATTTTTCTTTTATTTTCCTCCATGTTTTCATTAGTGGTCCCCTTATTATATGGTTAGAGAAGCTTTTATATATTTTGTCCTTTTCATACCACACATAGGCGTGCCAGCCCATGTGTAGATCATGGCCTTCTAATTTTAATAATCTTCTATCTTCCAGTAACACCCAGTCTCTTATCCATCCTTATCTTGATGGGCCTCAAATCTTTTTAATCGCATCTCTCACAGCAATCCAACAATTTATGCATGCTTTCATTCAGACCACCCAGATGGGAAAAGAAGGTAAAGTACATGAGATGACTATTAATT
>NW_015192122.1:0-579 GCF_001447785.1 Gekko japonicus | reverse complement strand
CAACCAAAGTCAAGCTTGCCCAGTCATGGATCCATTTCCCTAGCCGTGCTTCCACCGTGAATGACGGCAACCCCACAACAGTGTCATGAATACACTGGAGCAGCGCCCACAAAGTTTGCAATTAAGCTGCAAATATAAAGGTGCTGAGAAGCAGAATAAGTAAGGCGCTAGCTGGCATGAGTTAAGTCGGCGGGAAGGACAGCAACTTAACTCTCCCTAATTCTATCGCTCAGACAGCCTCACTTTGTAAATCATCGGTTAACCCAGGGAGACTTCCCCCAAGCCGCCTGAGCAACAAAACCCCCCGTCCTCTTGCCTCCTCCCCCTCCCCCCTCAAAATTTATGGCTCATCCATCAGCAGATTCTTATCCCCCCCCCCAATTCCACACTTTGTTAATTGCCTTTCAGTTTCAAGCCACGCCTCCCATGGCCACCTTTCTTTTTCTTTTCTTTTCTTTTTTAAAAAAGGATCTCTTTTTTAACTTCACAGTGACACTCAAACCATTTCCTCAATAGTGAAATTCCCCCGTGTTGACATTTTTAGACCTGCGTGTTATGTGAAATTTTCCCCAGTAGATT
>NW_015192121.1:0-594 GCF_001447785.1 Gekko japonicus | reverse complement strand
ATTAAAATAGCGCCTTGAATTGGGCCTGGAAACATTCTGGCATTTGGTAGAGTCATTGGAAGACAGCTTTAATATGTTCCCACTGGATTGTACCACCTGAAAGATGGGCAGCAACATCTTAAACTCTGAAATCTAGTAAGCATGGCAGAATGGTATTTAAAAAGCCCATGGGCACAGCCAATAAGAAAGCTGACAACCCATTAGGGTTGCCAGGTCTGGGTTGGAAAATACCTGGAGAGTTTGGGGATGGATTCGGAAGAGGGTGGGATTTGCAGAGGGGCCTCAGCATGGTACAATGCCATAGATTCCACCCTTCAAAGCAGCCGTTTTTTTCAGGGGAGCTGATCTCTGTCAGCTGGAGATCAGTTGTAAAAGTGAGAGATCTTCAGGCCCCACCTGGAGGCTGGCAACCCTATGACCCATTCCCAATATCCTACCAATGCTCAGGCTACTGGGATTTTTACATCCAGTACCTTCATACTTCCAAGCCTATCAAGCTTAGGATCTGGAACTCTGCACCCAAAACACATAGCAATAAAGTAGGCCCCATTACTCATGCCTGTTATATTAATAACTAGGAGTAAGGCCTGTTGT
>NW_015192120.1:0-579 GCF_001447785.1 Gekko japonicus | reverse complement strand
ATGTGTGCACACAGACATACACACTCACATACAATACTCACACACACACACACACACAAAGAATCACAAGACTGAGAAATCTGTAGGAGAATACTTCAGCCTTCCAGGACATTCAATGGGTGACCTCAAAGTAGCTTTTTTATTGCAAAGGAACTTTAGGAACAGACTGGAAAGAGAAATTGCTGAATTACAAGTTATTACAACACTCAGAACAATACCCCCCTGGACTTAACAGGGATATTGGTTTCTTATCTCACTACATATTTAGTCCTTACGTCACCAAGAAGGGCTATACATCCTCTTTATTTTATTATATTTCTTTTTTGAAATAGTAGATTGGAATAGTGATTGGAATATAATGTAATGAATAGTAGATTGTAATGTAGTTTAGAATGGTAAATTGGAATGTAATTCTCTGGTCTGGTGACAGAGGACACATAACACTGCACAACCCATCACCCGATCTTAAAGAAAAGGATACTGTTAGTTACCTCCATGCTTGAAAGAAGATGGATGGAACAGCTAATTACTCTTAGCATTCCACAGTTATGAAGGGTACATTTATGCATCAATCTCCAA
>NW_015192119.1:0-583 GCF_001447785.1 Gekko japonicus | reverse complement strand
ACACAGATCCGAAAGACTCCTTTGCAGGCACGCTCTGCATTGCATTGTCTTCCCGGGAAACCTGCTTGGGTTAAGATCCCAACAGCAAAACCGTCTTTCATTTCTGCAACGCCAAGCCCATTTCCTTGAAAGCCAGGCGGTAAACTTCAGCACACTTCTTCAGGCGTGAGTCCCGGTTATTTCAGCGTAAAGACGTTTCGTGGGAGGCCGCCATTGTCCTCGAGCCCAGGAGGATCCGTTAGGCCTGCCCAAGTCTGATTTTTTTTTAAAAAAAGGAAAGCTGCGCCTATGAATTGGGGAGAAGCGGCCTCGGCGCGCTCTCCAACCGCTCCTTCCCCATTCTGGCGGCGGGAGAAAGAGAGCGAGAGGCAGGCCCCTGCCCCCCCCCCCCCCGCGGTGGCCTCCCCCTGCGAAGCTGCCCCCTTCCTCCTCCTCCTCCTCCCCCACCCGCTTGCCTGCCGAGGCAAGGCACAGGAAGGTGCCAGGGCAGCCATGTTGCGGGTGGCTCTGGGGAGAGAAAGGCTCCCGCCGCCGGCCGCCCTTGGGCAACTTTTGTCAGGGAAGTTTGTGCTCCGAGCCTCCC
>NW_015192118.1:0-587 GCF_001447785.1 Gekko japonicus | reverse complement strand
CACACTGAGTTTACACTTTTATTGAGCTATCCATTATGACCTCAAGAGATTTTTCCCTCTCAGTCTCATCAAGTTCAGACCCCATTAATCTGTACTTGAAATTTGGAGGGTTTTTGTCCCAATGTGTATCACCTTACACTTACCAACACTGAACTTCTTTTGCCACATTGTTGCCAACTCACCCAGTTTGTGGTGTGAAGATCTTCTTGGAGCTCTTCACAGTCAGCCTTGGTTTTCACCACCCTGAATCATTTTGTGTCATTTGCAAACTTGGCCACTACACTACTCACCCCCTAGTTCCAAATCATTTATGAATCAATTGAATAGTACCAGCCCTAATAGTGAGCCTTGTGGGACCCCACTGCTTACTCTCTCCTTTGTGAGAACTGTCCATTTAGTCCTACTCTTTGCTTCCTGTCAATTAACAAGTTTTTGATTCGTAAGAGAACTTGTCTTCTTACTCCATGACAGCTAAGTTTACTCAGGAGTCTTTGGTGAGGTACTTTGTCAAAAGCCTTTTGTAAGTCCAAGCATATAATATCTACTGAGTCACCATTTTCTACATGCTTGTACACTTTCTCAAAGAA
>NW_015192117.1:0-583 GCF_001447785.1 Gekko japonicus | reverse complement strand
GTGATGGTTGAATGGTTGGGTAAGAGGGGTGTGCGATGGCTGGGTCTCCTTCCTTGGTTGCTGAGTGAGAGGCGTGAATGGCCTCCCCAAGTTTTGGTTGTACACCTAGGTAGGAATGACCTAGGTTTGATGAAAGGCAAGGGCCTGGTCATTCAAGCAAAAGATGACCTTGCAAGGATAAGAGCCTGAGGTGCAGATGGTTTGGTCTGCATTGTTGCCCCAACTGGTATGGCGTAACCTTGGGGATCCCTGATCTCTGGACCAGGCTCGATGTAAGGTCAACCGGCAGATGAGGAAGGCCATGGAGGGTGGCTTGGGACATTTCTTGCCGCACCCTGGTATACGGGTTGAGTTGCGTGACCTGTACTAGGAGGACGGGATTCACTTAACAAACAAGGGCAATGATCTGTTTCTAGAGGATTTGTGGCAAGGGATTAGGGCAGCCTTGGGATGTTAGGTTGCTGTATCGGCCAAAGCAGAGGCTTAGCCTCGCAGGTGGCAGAGTTGTGCGGGAAAGAAAGCAGAACTGGTGAGCACCTTCAGCCATTTCCCCTTTCTGGAGCAAGGGGGTCATCAGGAATGG
>NW_015192116.1:0-576 GCF_001447785.1 Gekko japonicus | reverse complement strand
CCCTTCCCTTCCCTTCCCCGTCCCATCCGAGCGGCGTCGGCGGGGCCGGCCCTCACCAAGCCGCCCGCAGGAGGGCTTTGGTGGGCAGGAAGGCCAGGATTCGCTCCACCACCTCGGCCAGATTGCTCAGGACGTAGAAGGCCTTCGGGTCGGGCTCCATGGTCGCCGCAGGTCCGTCCAGGCCTCGCCCGTCGCCTAGCAACCAGCCGGGGCCAAAGGTCGTCCCAGGCGGCGAAGAAGAAGCCTGAAGTCCAGGCGCGCCCCGAGCACGTCATCAACACAGCGGAAAGGGCGGGAGGCTGGAGGCGGGATTTCCGGCCGAGTCTTCCTTGGCCCTGACACTACCTCCTATATATAGGAGGTAATGGCCCTGAGCGCAGTCTTTGGAGGCCTCTCTAGGCGCCGGTGCTAGTATGTGAAATTTGGACCGGAAGTGGCCCGATCTCTACGATCCCAGCAACAACCAGATCGGCAAAAAGGGACCATTTCCGGCTGAAACGGGGAGCGCGTCTGAAAGGGAGCGTCTTAACAAGGGGGGGGAGACATAAGGGATTAATTTTAAGTACCAGGCCCGAA
>NW_015192115.1:0-596 GCF_001447785.1 Gekko japonicus | reverse complement strand
GTACAATTTAAGCAATCTTAAAAACATCTGAAACATTCCAGCATTAAAAGGTGCTGTACACATTAAATACTACTTGAAGTAAACCAATTATTAAATGATGGCAGCCATCAATCAATAGCATAATCTGGTGATCAGTCCATAGATCTGTCCTTATGCAGCTAGAACAGGCTCCAGGGGTCAGGGCTCTCTACCTTTCAACTATTGGTGGCGGCTCCTAGTTGAAAGCCTGGTGGAAGAGCTCCATCTTGCAGGCCCTGTGGAACTGCATGAGGTCCTGCAGGGCACTGATCTCTTCTGGGAGCTCATTCCACCAGTATGGAGCCACCACCGAGAAGGCCCTGGCCCTGGTTACAGCCAACCTGGCGTCCTTAAGGCCAGGGAGGGCCAGTCGATTTTGTGACCCTGATCACAGTGCTCTCTGGGGAACATGTGGGGAAAGGCCCCTGACCATAAAGGGCTTTAAAGGTAAGCACCAGCACCCTGAAGCTAATTCGGTATGCTATTGGAAGCCAGTAAAATGCTTTCAGCTGAATGTGCTCACATTTTGGGAGGCCCATTAGAAGCCTAACCGCAGCATTTTGCACTAGCTGTAGCTT
>NW_015192114.1:0-587 GCF_001447785.1 Gekko japonicus | reverse complement strand
GAAGAGAAGAGGTCTTCTTAGTCAGGAGGACGGCATCATATGGAGGAAGAGGAAGAAATGAACACTCAGGAAGGGCCTATAGATATTCTCTGGCAGCAGGGGTATACTTCTGGGGGTGCAGGAGCCTTGGTGGGAGATTTGATACTTAGGAACATAGAGAGGTGGATTTGTGACAGGCATTATGTTTTGTTGGGGTATATTTGCGATAAATATTCTGTTGAAAAGTAACCATCTTGTAATGGGATTCAAAATCCAGTAGCACTGTAGAGACCTACAAGTTTTTTGGGGGTATGAGCTTTCAAGAGTCAAGGCTTCCTTCATCAGATACTGATTGATAATACATACAGGTTTTGATTGAGGGATATAAGCTTTGACTCTCAAAAGCTTATATAATGGGAATCTTGTCTGTCTCTAAGGGGCTCCTGGATTTGAATCTAGCTGTTCTACAGCAGACCAACACAAAGGCTACCCTCTGAAACTATCTTGTGATGGGTGACTGCTGCAGGGGTAATTGTTGGCTATGCTGTGTACTCACTCATCAGTTAAAATGAAATGTGTGGGCTTCCGGTTTGGACTTCGCAAATGGC
>NW_015192113.1:0-576 GCF_001447785.1 Gekko japonicus | reverse complement strand
GGGCTTATCTCCAGCCACTTCGTGTCGGAGTCGACTGTGACCAGAAATAGCAGTCCATGAAATGGTCCACCGAAATCAATGTGGAGCCTTGACCACGGCGTCCTGGTGGACTCCCACAGTTGTGTGGGTGGGCTCAACGGAGATGGCCTGATGGCTTGTTTGGCAGTGCTTCACCCAAGCCTCCACTTCTGCATCGATGCGCGGCCTCCATACGTAACTCCTGGCCAGGGCCTTCATGCGGACGATCCCTGGGTGGGCTTCATGCAGGTTTTTTAGGACTTGGTTACATAGGGTGCTGGGGATTACCACTCTGTCCCCCCACAGTAGGCAGCCCTTATGTGCGGACAACTCATCCCTGCATGTTGCATAGGATACAAACTCAGGGTCCGCTGCGGCCATGGGCCACCCCCTCACTACCCAGCCCAGAACTTGGGAAAGGATCAGGTTCCTGGCCGAGTGGCAAGCGACATCCCTAGCCTGAAGGGGGAGACTCAGGGAGGTCCTTGAACTGCAGGACATGGTGTACTGGAGCCGGGTCAGCCTCGACGGATGGCAGAGGTAGGCGGCTGAGGGCAT
>NW_015192112.1:0-590 GCF_001447785.1 Gekko japonicus | reverse complement strand
TTTTTACCCACCTGAATCTACCTGTAGGCCAGTGTTGACTTACAGAACCATGTTCCAATAGTCCTGATGATGTTCAAGCTGTCCCCCAAAATGATCTTTGCCTAAGAATGATGACATGCCCTCCTGTATGTTCTGCCTCTTCAGCTTTCGTGTTTTGCTGTCTCCATAGTCATGCTCCCTTTTTGATTTAATCTAAACTGGGAATTGCTTGTGGGCCTCAAGAAGGGGAATTTAGTTGACTTGCACATAATCCAGCGGACAACACAGTCACAATCAAATTACACATTTGATCTGGATAGCACATGTGTTCCTCATAATCGTTACTACAACTAAGACATCTAGACTGTCAGTCAGTAGAACTCATCGGATCCCACAGGGCTTCAGTTTTTCGGATGGAAGGAGGAGGAGGAAGAATAACTAAGCATATTTATGCCTGTCAAGGATAACGTCCTATCAAAAAAGGTCAGACGTGTTTGAACAAAAGCTTTTTCTCCCCCCCAGTGGAATCTGCATTTTGGCTTCTCACCGATCACATTCTTCAAGAACTGTGCCAAACCCGGCCATTCTTTCCACACTTCTCTTTGCTTCTT
>NW_015192111.1:0-587 GCF_001447785.1 Gekko japonicus | reverse complement strand
GCGCCGGGTTCAGCAAAAGAGCTTCCCCGTCTAAGGAAATGCAGGGCTTTTGGCGGTTGGGGGGCTTTTGGCGGGGGGCAGCGGGTGCAGTTTGGCACCCCTAAGGGCCGGCCCACTCTAGGCGAACGCCTGGTTCACCTAGTGAGCGAGCCGGCTCTGCCAAAGCAGCCATTTTCTCCAGGGGAATTGAACACTTTAGTCTGGAGATCAGTTGTAATTCTAGGAGATCTCCAGGCCCCGCCTGGAGGCTATATGCAAATACTAAAGCACCGTGTACAATGAATATAGGGTTGCCAGGTGTGGGTTGGGAAATACCTGGAGACTTTGGGGGTGGATCCAGGAGAGGGAGGGGCTTGGGGAGGGGAGGGGCCTCAGCATGGTACAGTGCCATAGAGTCCACCCTTCAGAGCCGCCATTTTCTCCAAGGAAGCTGATCTCTATCAGCTGGGGATCAGTTGTAAAAGCGGGAAATCTCCAGGTCCCACCTGGGGGTTGGCAGCCCTAAATGAATAGTATGTCAAGATTGAAATAAACATGTAACTTGTATAAACTACATTGGTATTGTGTCAGTTGCTGTAAAGGTACAG
>NW_015192110.1:0-587 GCF_001447785.1 Gekko japonicus | reverse complement strand
AGAGGAAGAGGAGCGCCTTCTGGCCAGGAGCGCACACCTCGCAGGGCGGCATCTGCTGGGAATTCCCGCATTTAACACATGGGATTTCCCGCTCGGGGGGTGCTGATTGGGCCGGGGACGAGAGGCTGCCGGGCCCGGCGGCCGCCCCTGCCTCTCCTCCTGCGCCCCGATGACCGGCTCGCACTCTAGGCGAAGGCCTAGTTCGCCTAGCAGGCGAGCCGGCCCTGGTAGTGAGTGATGCATTGCCATTGTCTTGTGAGTTTTGTTATCTATTGCTTCTAATTCTGCTTGTTTCTAGTCAATAATGCCAGCTGTGTATCTTAGAAGTGGGACTGCCCACATGTTAGTTGCCGTTACCGTGTTGCCTCCATTTAATTTTGTTTGCAACCTTTAAAGTCTTTTGTAATAGGTTGTATTTTTCTTAACAAAGCTGTGTTTGATGGTGTCAGCTTCCAGAATTCCACAATATTTGTAGTTTTCTTCGAAGCTCAGTATTTTGATGCTGTTGTTTTTTGGCACCTTGATTATTTTTTTTGTGTTCAATGATCTGTCTTCTATTCAGTGCTCATGCTGCACACTTGTCAAGG
>NW_015192109.1:0-588 GCF_001447785.1 Gekko japonicus | reverse complement strand
CCTTGATTCACTGACTGATTTGTCTGTACCTTGCTGGTGCTGCCTTGGAGCAGAAGTTGGGTTGCCATCTTTATTCCTGATGGAAACTCTTTGACCACTGAAGGACAAGAAGCGCTGTCACAGGCAAATGTTTCCCTGGCATGGAGATACTGTGATGAGTCCTGGTCGTTTGGCTCATTACAGAGTTCTCAAAGGAGCGGCTGCGGCCCCCGTGGGGGGGCAGAGGACAGGGGCATCAAGCAAGCTTCCCATGTAAGCTAATGGGAGGTTTGTCAGGTTTAACTGGGGTGTGTGCGTGCGTGCGTGCGCATCCATTAAAGGTGCTCTCCATCCAGAAGAAGAATGTGCCTAGCAATTGTTTTGTCTTTTTTGTTTTGGGGCAAGCCGCTAGAGAAGGAAGGAGCACACTGCCCCCCCACACACACACCTGAATACTTTAGATCAATACACAGTTTTTGTGCTGGGCTCTGCATCCAGGCCCACCCCTCATTTCAGGGGTTCCCCCATCCACGCCTCTTCTGGACTGAGACAGAGAACTCCAGCCCCATTCCTCCTTTAACGGCCAGAAGTTTTGATCTCCAGGTTGGC
>NW_015192108.1:0-589 GCF_001447785.1 Gekko japonicus | reverse complement strand
ATCTGTAATTTTCTCCATAATGAAGTGATTCCATACCTTATTGAACCAACAAGTGCGCATCGGAGCTAAAGGTGGTTTCCATTTGGAAGCAATCGAACTCCTTGCTGCTACTAGTAGGCTGGTTATTAATTTACACCCTCCCCTTTCTTCTCACCCCCCCCCCATAGAATCGCAGAGGTAGAAGCGGCCACCATCTAGCCCAACCCCCTGCTCAGTGCAGGATCAGCCTAAAGCATCCCTGACAGGTGTTCGTCCAGATACTGCTTGAAGACTTTCCAGCTGTCCTTGCCTTGGGATCCCAGCTCTTCTCTTGTCCATCAGCCCTGATACAAACCTTCTTGTTCTGTCTCTTTGTTCTTTTGGTTACCTGAACAGTTTGGACTCTATAGGCACAAATATTATTACAGAAATGACAGGCATTCAATGCAGATTCCCCAAGCTGTAGGAAATTCTTCGGATAGCTATTCTATGCTTTCATGGCAACGAGTGTACTGGAGGTTTATGGGCATCTTTGCAAATGCCAGAGTATCTGCAAATATACACACGGAGCAAATACTCGCAAATGTACACGTGGAGCGATGAAGTACAG
>NW_015192107.1:0-590 GCF_001447785.1 Gekko japonicus | reverse complement strand
AACTGATATAACGTACGTCCCCTTGAATCTAACAGGGGCCGATTCTGCATTGGCTTTTCCCTTTGTTGTTTTGCGAAACCCACGTTGGAACAGAAATCCCCCTCTGCCGTGGCATGCTGGTGTCACTTCCTTTGATTATTGGGCATTAGGGTAGCTTCCACAGTCCATGCCACTTTTGAGCTCTTTAATCCAATCCTCGGGTTTTGTGGTGCCTTCTGCATAGATTTATGGCCATTTTATGCAGTCAGTAGGCGTGGCCCCAAGGTATCTGAATGGCTGATTTTATGCAGTCAGTAGGCGTGGCCCCAAGGTATCTTTGCAGTCAGTAGGCGTGGCCCCAAGGTATCTGAATGTGGCTTTGAGATTCACTTTTTCCTCCCAGTTGAGAAAAGGTGGAGCGAATGCTAGATGCAGAATTGCCCAGGGATGGTTTATAGGTGACAAGAGGGCTGTACCAGTCAACAGGTGCTAAAGAATTTTACAAGCTGCACCACACTCAATAACTGCATGTTTGATCGGAAACAGACATAATTTCTTACCATTCAGATCCAGGTACCACAGCATGGTGCTCAACATGGCGCTTCCCCTGG
>NW_015192106.1:0-591 GCF_001447785.1 Gekko japonicus | reverse complement strand
AATTCATACCATGGTATTCTTCATGACTAGGTATTGGTGTGAAAATTGGACAATGAAGGAAGTTGATTCACTAGAAGCGTGGTGGTGGAGGGGAGTTTTACGGATACCATGGACTGTCCAAAAGACAAATAAGTAGGTTCTAGATCAAATTACGCCTGAACTCTCCCAAGGAGCTAAAATAACTAATCTGACACTACATACATTGGTCACATTATGAGAAGACAAGAGTCACTGGAAAGGAAAATAATGCTAGGAAAAGTTGAAGGCAGCAGGAAGAGAGGAAGACCCAACATAAGATGCATTGACTCAATAAAGGAAGCCACAGCCTTCAGTTTGTAAGACTTAAGCAAGGTTTGTAATGATAAGATAGGATGTTTTGGAAGTCATTAATTCATAGGGTTGCCATAAGTTGGAAGCAACTTGATAGCAGATAACAATTTTTCCTGTGATATAAACATTTTTTCCAGCATTGTTTGTGCACTAATAAATCTGTGTGAGTAAGCATTCATTTGCCAGATAAATGTGAAACGAAATGATTTGTGAACAATTTCTGAAAGTTAAGCAAACAGGATTTCTGGAATCAAGATGGAA
>NW_015192105.1:0-591 GCF_001447785.1 Gekko japonicus | reverse complement strand
GGCTACAGCATTCTCCTCTCCTCCGTTTTGTCTCTCACAACAACCCTGTGAGGTAGAGTAGGCTGAGATCGCGTGACTGGCTCAGAGTCGCCCAGTGAGCTTCCATGGCATGCGTGGGGGATACAGAGGTGGATCTCCCACTCATAACCACTACATCACATGGGCTTCTGCCTGAAATCTGTGGCATTTGTTCCTTAATGGATAAAATAGAGCAGATATCCATGCTTTCACTTGTAGGTGGCCACTTATGGCGTTCTTTTGCAGTTGCACTGCACCACGGTTTGTGTGCATTTGTGCATGCAATCTGAGGAAGCTTTCTCCTCCACTCAAGTGTCACGACGACACAGATTTCCAGACTAGATTGTTAAGTGTTTCCTTACAGCACAACAGGAGGCAGGGTGAGCCTCTGGCAACCAGCAAGAGGCCAGGGGTGGAGACGGGGAGAGATGGAGGCGGCCATCAGTTTTGGCATGATGTCACTTCCAGCAAAACCCAGAAATGATGTCATAAGGACTGATAGATCTTCTGGGTTTTCTGTAGAAGTGACATCACACCATCGGCCCAACGGAGAGCCAGTTTGGTGTCGTGGTT
>NW_015192104.1:0-590 GCF_001447785.1 Gekko japonicus | reverse complement strand
TCTGGAGATCTGCTATAATTCTAGGTGATTTCCAGCCCTGACTTGGGGGTTTGCAGCCTTAGTTCCCCTGGAGGAAATGGATTCTTTGGCATTTGGAGTCTATGGCATTATCCCCTCTGAGGTCCCTCCCTTCCAGTCAACCTACCTTTATCTGCTTCTCTGTCTTAAGCTTTCCCTCTCTCCCCCAGCAGCCTCTGCCTAGGAAAACTGTGGCCCAATTGTGTGGTGCTGGTCCCTGGGTCTGGCCCACCTACATGGTAGTGAACCCTCAAGGACTTGTGGAGGGGCACCTCACTTTCCTCTGTATCCCCCTTTCTACCCTATTTCCTCTGTCCCTTCTCCTGGAAAACCCTTTCCCTGCCTCATTATCTCCTTCTCAGCCATTCAACAACCTATCTTTTATCTGCCTCCCATCTTCAGCTATATTTGTTATCTATTTACTTCATTTATATCCCACCTTTCTCCACAGTAAGTATTTGGGGCTCTGGCCTGGAGCTTCAGGTTTGCAGAAATCCCAAGGAAACAACATGCAAGATACACATTTGCTTACAACATTTTTTTTATATATATATATATAAACTCTCCTAAAA
>NW_015192103.1:0-612 GCF_001447785.1 Gekko japonicus | reverse complement strand
GGGCCAGTGGCTTGTGATCAATCGGTCTGGTTCGGGCAGTGGGATCAATAGCCCTGGAGACGCCCAGGGCCTCTTTGCGGGCAGGTAATTGATAGCAGCTCCCTCGGAGGGGCCAGCGTTTGGGTTGCGGTCTGTGGTGGCTGGAGGGTGGAGGGTGGGAGCGGCCAGGGCAGAGAGCGGAGAAGCAAAAACACTTTTCCTCGTAATTGTTGAGGGCTGAGAGGCTCCGGGTGCACTTAGGGGGAGGGGGGGCACACATTATGGATGGGAGAAGGGCTGGAGCCCTCCCGGCCCCTCTTCCCGGCCACTGCTCGGCCTTTTGTCTCCCTCCCATTGTCTTAAGTCAAGACAGGAAGTCGTGCCCGGGGCTTGATTATTCTTCAGGTCAGACCGCATTTCCTCTATTGCTTCCCAGGGTGGGTGCCACCCCACCTACTCGCTAGCCGGGTAAATAGAGCAGGCCAACATGCCTCCCCCCCCCCAATTCCTTTCGGTACCAAGGAGCAATTAACGAGGCTCTGGTTTCCATGGCGACTCCCAGCGCCGGCAGGCTCTTTCATCTCCATCTCTCTCGTGTGGCCGCTCCGGGCAGGGGGAGGAGCTGGAAGGGAA
>NW_015192102.1:0-594 GCF_001447785.1 Gekko japonicus | reverse complement strand
TGGGCTCCAACTTTGTTCTGCTGCTTCACCTGAAGGAACAAACAGCGACTCACGAAAGCTCCTCCCCTGCCACAAATGTTTTCAGTCTTGAAGTTGCTCCTGGACTCTTGCTCTTTTCTCTAGCTACAGACAGACTAACACGGCCCCCCCATCGTGATCTATCTCCAGTGTTTACAGGTTGCAGAATCCAGGTTTCCAAGGCGTAGAGTTAGAGCTACCCCAAGGTGTAATTCTCTGCATGCGTGCCGTGATATTCATGACATTTCAAGAGCACAGTCCCTGCCCATGTTAGTCTTCCTTCAAATTAAAAAAAAAAGTTCCATATTTTAATCCTATTCAATCTCATAAATTAATCTCGCAAGTAAGTTTCTAGAGCTCAGCAGTCTTAAAAGCCGAGGAAGCATTTCAAAGAGGCCTATGAACAGGAGAGAACGGGAGCGGAGATTGGCTCGGCGTAAGCGTGCCAAACCATTCAAGGTATGTGTGTTTTTTTTAAAAAAATGCATTCCTGGTTTTAGAAACCGGCGGCTGCGGGAGAAGGTTGTAAGCACTCTTTTGATCAATGCTGATCAAAGCCGGTGAGGTGCCAAGGCT
>NW_015192101.1:0-589 GCF_001447785.1 Gekko japonicus | reverse complement strand
ATTTCAGTGGCTTCCTTGTGTAATCTGACCTGGAAATTGGATGTGTGGTCCAGCCTTTCAGTGTCTTGGAACAAAATACTGATTTTTCAGGTTGGCCAAGTCTGCAGTGTCTTTCATGATCTTTTATTCTTGTCTGGACGGTTCGCTGTGTGATCCCAATGTAAACTTGTCCACAGCTGCATGGTATGTGGTATACTCCTATTACTATTAAGTATAAAGCATATGTATTAAGCATACTCAACTTACCTTTTAGAGTGTATCTTTGGATTGATATTGGCCCCAGTTTTGTTTTCTTTGGAATGTGGTATACTCCTGCAGAAGTGAGGGGGTCTCTCCTGTCTGCTAGGGGTGGCAGACCTTGGCCACTGTCGGCAGTGACACAGCAGTGGCACACTTCCGGTATGTCCCAAAACTGATGTCATCGCATCGCTGACATTGTGGTGATGCTCTGGTAGCTGGGCAAAACGTGTATGTTACAAGCCATTTTTACCATAGATTTTTTGCTCAAATCAAAGGCCGCGCGGGCACAAACTCGGAAGAAAGTGGCGCACTTCTTTGCTGTGGCCTCGATCCCAGAGGACTCGAGGAA
>NW_015192100.1:0-614 GCF_001447785.1 Gekko japonicus | reverse complement strand
AGGCAACTTCCTGGCATCTTTATCTACAAGAAGAGGCAAACCTCTACTGCAGGATGCTTTTTTCCAGAGCTAGGAACGTCTGATTATGCAGGACCAGCATCTTCCACTGAGTCAGAAAGCATCAAGAGCCAACAGAAAGCCCTGTGCACCAAAGGACTACCTTTGGATGGGGCCCTGGCTCAGTGGCACAAGGGTGTGTACAAAAACTGTTTCAATCCCCGGCACCACCAGTTAAAAGGATCAGGTGGTAAGTAATGGGAAAGACCTTGATCTGAGACCCTGTTTTGAGGTAGAGGCTCTGCTTTGCATGCAGAAGATCCCAAGTTCAATCCCCAGCACCTCCACTTAAAAGGATCAGGTGGTAAGAAATGGGAAAGGCCTTGCTATAGGACACTGGCTCAGTGCTAGAACTTCTGCTTGGCATGCAGAAGGTCTCAGGTTCGATTTCCGGCATCTCAAGTCAAAAGAGTCAGGTAGTGGACGATATGAAAGGCCTCTGCCTGTGACCCTGGAGAGCTGCTACCAGTCTGAGTAAATAAGAGAGTCCAGTAGCACCTTAATAAGGGCTAACAAAATTTGTCATACGGTAGGCGCTTTCATGAGTCACTGCTCAC
>NW_015192099.1:0-599 GCF_001447785.1 Gekko japonicus | reverse complement strand
TCTCACACACCTTCCAGTGAACTTAGATAGGTTTTCTGGCAGGAGCATGCTGCCACAGTCCTCCTCTTTACCCTCTGGATACATTCATTTTATCAAGAATGTCACATGACATGGTCTTAGGGTTCCCAAATCGGGCCGGGGACGAAAATCGGGCCCGGGGGAAACCCCACCCCCGTGTGCGCGTCACCCGGAAGTGACTTCACACGCTGGGGGCGGGGCCATGCCATTTGAGGGGGAAACTCTTTGTTTTCCCAGCAGTGGCGCGGCCCTGCCCCCAGCGTGCGACGTCACTTCCGGGTGATGCGCACGCGGTGCTACACACGCGCACACGCCTCAGACGCCGGCCGGGCGCCCCCCGCTCCCGGCCAAAAGACATTTGGCAACCCTACATGGTCTAGTATCTGCATATATAGCCAATTCATATTTTCCTCCCGTGGTGTTTAGTTAAGGGTGGTGCATCCTGTCAGAATAAGATATGCTCCACTCGCGTATAGGAACCTCTTTTGTTGTGGACCCAAGGGGCGGGGCAAGGAGGAAGAACACCATACAGATCCACCTGGGGGAAAATTGGCCACAGCTTTATTGAATACAGCAGAAGG
>NW_015192098.1:0-596 GCF_001447785.1 Gekko japonicus | reverse complement strand
ACCACTCTAGAAGGGGAGAGGTCTGCTAAGAGTTTAGCATCAGTACCATCGGCCAGCAACGATGAGTTAACGAGGAGTATACTCTTCCTTATCCATGGCATGCTGGACAAAAGGGGAAGTCAGAGCAATGCTATTTCAAACAGGACTGTCCCTGAGTGCCCTGGAACCGGAACAGATGAGGTTCATGTAGCGGTCGGCCAGTGTTCTGAACCTTCCGGAATTCCTGACTTTGATCCAATTTCTGGGACAACGGGTCTGATTTCAGGAAGTACAGTCTCGGACCAGGGTCTACAAGTCTCTGGTGAGGGTGGAGCAATGGATGGCACTACCTCTGTTGGCGCCCCTCCGGTCCTGGAGAGTGTGGTTCCCCTTCCTATCGAGGTCCTTCCTCAGGAAACCGAGGTGTCTTCTTTGGACAATGGATCTATTGGGATGCGGGGGGACACTTCACCTGGACTGGACATGTTAGAGTTAGCAGCCTGGAACTGGAAAGGCGGCAACTAGAGGATATAGGCTATGAGAAAGGGGTAGTGGATACTCTTGGCTTCTAGGAAGGGGTCTACGAATGGTGTATATAATAGGACTTGGCAGGTTTT
>NW_015192097.1:0-607 GCF_001447785.1 Gekko japonicus | reverse complement strand
CCGCACCAAAGCAGCACCGTGGTACACCATGGAACTGTGAAGGATGAAGCAGGACCTAAGATGGCTAGAGCGAAGGTGGCGGCGTGCTCGTGATGACGTGTCACAAACATCTTATAGGACTCTTCTGACAGCCTATGAGATGGCAGTGAAGGCCGCAAAGAAGGATTTCTATGCAGCCTCCATTGCGTCTGTGAGTTCATGCTCAGCCCAATTACTTAGAGTTATTCGATCTATTACGACTCTGTCTCAGGGCAGACCAAATAGTAGGGAATTTTAGCGGAGCCACCAGACGTCACCGAGTGATAAAGCGACCATCCGAAAAAATGGAAAAAGAAAAGATCGGCTTAACTGTGAGTTGTCAAAATGCAGAGAAAAAGAACTAAAAGCGCTTCCCCCCCCCCAGCAAAAAAGACAAGGAGGTTGATCCTCTAACTTCATAAGCGAGAAAGTAAAGGAGGGAGGGAATGGACTGAGCGGATAGTAGTGATTTCCTTTGATGTATTTGAAATGAAGCATGAAAAAGTTTTGTTTCTCTGGAGCGCGCTTTAAGAACTTTATTAAAAGTAAACAAAAAACACACACAAGATGTCGGAGCTGGGTAAAGACA
>NW_015192096.1:0-604 GCF_001447785.1 Gekko japonicus | reverse complement strand
AAGGGAACCTTTACCTTTAAATATTAAAATAACCTAATTTATTCGGTTCCATTATACCCTACAGGTAGGGGAGGAGAAATAATGTGTAGGAAGCATGTGGGATCTGTTCCATAGGGTTCCATAGGATGTGGGATCCATCCATCTGTATAATGGAGAATTTCACTCACCAAGTTGTGCTGCAGTGGAGGTGTGACTTGGGTAGTTCAGAAGGCATTTAAATTTTAAATGCATTAGTTCACTCGCTGAGTCATGCTGCTGCAGTGGCGCAGCTCAGTGAGCAAAATGAAGGCATTTAAAATTTAAATGCCTTCAGTTCACCTTCAGTACATGGTGGCAGGACTCAGCAAGCAAACTGAACGCATTTAAAGTTTAAATATATTCAGTTCGCCACCACATCGCAACTCAGCGAGTAAACTGAAGGCATTTAAACTTTAAATGCCTTTTAGCTGCACCCAAAAAAACTGAATAATATCGGCTTTTTTCCAGGTGTGGATATGTTGGTACAGATTGTCTAATCCGTATTTGGCTGAATAAATTCCCAAAAAATACCGATAGGGTATTTTCTGGATATTTTCTTGGCTCAGTATATACCAAGTACACCCCC
>NW_015192095.1:0-613 GCF_001447785.1 Gekko japonicus | reverse complement strand
GTACATTGTGCTTGTCAGAAGAATCCACCAACTCCCACCCACCCAAAGAAGTATGCCTGTACACAAAAGCTTATATCTAAAATAAAACATTTTTGGTCTTGAAGCTGCAATGGGACTCCAACTTTGTTTTTTTCTTTTTCTTTCCTCATCTACCTCCCCAAAAGAGGAGGAGCAGCCCCAGAGAAGGAAGCAGAAACTCTCTGCATGAGAGAGACAGAGGCTTGTCTTTGTATCTCTCCCCCACAAGCAGGAAGCAGCCAAGGAGCTCTGTGTATGTGTGTGGGTGTGTGAGAGAGTGAGGGATAGGGGAGGGAAGCAGGAAGCACTGAGAGAGCTGGGGGAAAGCAAGCTAGGGTGTGGCTGCAGGAGCAGCCCTGGGAAAGGAAGCAGGAGAAGGAAGTTGCTTGGGGGGCCAGTTTTGAGCCCTGTGCAGGCTGGATCCAGCTCGCAGGCCGCACATTTGACACCTCTGAAGTACTACTTCCCCCAAAGAGTAATTAACATGTGAAATTCACTGCTGCTGAAAGTGGAGGTGGCTACAAGCTTCAAGGGGGGATTGGATAAACATGGAGCAGAGGTGTATTAGTGGCTATTAGCTGTAAGGTATAGATGG
>NW_015192094.1:0-605 GCF_001447785.1 Gekko japonicus | reverse complement strand
AGGTTTTGGATAAGAAGGGGCCACCTTTATTATCCTTGCCATCCTTAGTTATCACATTACCAGTCACATGCCTGATTACGCTTTACCAAAAACCTATGGAATAGATAAAAAAGAGAGTCACCCTGCAATGCCAATGTGAAGGAAGGGGGGGGGGCTGCTTGAAATTCTATGAGCTAGTGCTTTGTGCAACCAGAGTTGCCAGCAACTGGGTTAATACTCTTTTTGGAGTGTGGGAGGGCAGAAAGTAGGAATGTATTCAGTCCTCCTTACACACCACTCTACCTCCAGAAATGACGATCAATGCACCTATCTGTACACATTTCCTCAATCGGATGCATGTCTTGAAGCAAAGCACAGAACAGAGGAAGGTGATGAGATTCATTTGGATGGCTCCAGTACTCCGTTCTGTTAAGATAAAATCATCAACTAAAAAAATGTAACATCATATAACTAGAACATCAGAATCAGTGAGAGGAGAATTGACTTATCACCAGCACCTGCCCTTCCCCATGTATTTAACTGAATTATTAAATTTATGGCTGCTCTATGCCATAACTTAGTGAAATATGCCAATGAATTTTAAAGACAGGCTGCACTAGGCAGTC
>NW_015192093.1:0-608 GCF_001447785.1 Gekko japonicus | reverse complement strand
AGGTAGACACATATTCCATGGCCCCTCACACACTGGCCACTGGGACACTGGTGCTTGGTGCCATTGGCCCTGGGCCTTGCCACCTGCTCCTAATATGGTGGCCAGCCATAGTGGCCTGCATGGCCCCCCTGCCTACCTTGTCTGGCCGGGTGGCCCCTGTGGTTGTCGTCCTCATCGCTGTCCTCTGAGTCACTGCTCGGTGGCTGGGTTGTGGACTGCGACTCCGAACCTGGGAAGTGGGGGCAACAGGGTTTGTGAGCTCTGTTGCTAGCCTCTGTGCCCTTCTTCAATGTGCCTTGGATGTTCCATGGCAATGCAGGACCACTACTGCTGGCTGTTCTGCGACCACTCACCAGGGGCTGTTATGGGGCACTGTACGGGCCCTATGTGATGCCCTTGGCATGTGCCCACGTGGACATGTGCACTCATCTGCTGGCTGTGTGCTGCCACTGTCCTGCTGCTCCTATTTCACACCTTGTGCTGTGGGATGGTGCTGAATATGGTGATAGTGATCCTCTCTGTTGTGGACTGGTGGTATGTGCAGTGCCTTTGCCTGTTGGCAGGGGCTTCTGGGGGGGGGGTCTCTGTGCTATTGCCTTTGGGGGTTG
>NW_015192092.1:0-598 GCF_001447785.1 Gekko japonicus | reverse complement strand
TGGAAAACCACTACACCAAACTGGCTGTTCAGGGGTGACTTTACCGTCAGTATGGCATTGCCCCAGGGTATCTGAATGTGGTTTTGAGCGGCTCCTTTTCCTTCCTCTGCTTACGATCCGAAGGGAACGATAAGCAGGCAACTTGATATGGCGTCACTGACCTCTGTCAGTTCCCCCACCCCTATTTCCCCCTCTGTATTTATCACCTCACCATGAATCACTTGGCTCAGGCAGCTAATGACCGCTGAGGCAAGAACTGACACAGGAAAATCTGCATACCGGATTGAATGAAAACAGGTATTCTGAGGCAAGGGGGACCCAGGTTGAGTGCTGAGAAAGCGTGGAGCAAATGCCAGATGCATAATGGACCTTCTAGTCTACAATGAGCTTGAGAAGCCACAGAATGTCTTTGCATATTTTGTATTGCAGCCTTCAACCCATGAGTCAAATTGGAGGCAAGGGCAGCAAGTGGATCGGCAAAGCTTTGCTTTCTGCGTTTTCTTTCTTAACAAAAGGCCCTTCCTACCTTCAAAGGCATGCAGCGTGGTACCTTGCACAGAGCAGCGACTACTACGGTGGGCATGTATTTAAAGTTTAA
>NW_015192091.1:0-598 GCF_001447785.1 Gekko japonicus | reverse complement strand
CGTCATTGTCTTGCAAGTTTTGCTGTCTACTGCTTCTATTTCTGCTTGTTTCTAACCAATAATGTCAGCTGTGTATCTTAGAACTGGGACTGCCCACATGTTAATTGCCTTTTCTGTGTTGCCTCCATTTAATTTTATTTGACTCTTTGGGAATACTCTTTGGTTGTATTTTTCTTAACATGTTTGATGCTGTCAGCTTCCAGATTTCCAAGGAAGATGGACTTGGCAACCCTACCCAGTGTTTTGATGCTGTTGTTTAGTATCTTGATTTCTACTTGTTCAGTGATCTTTCCTCCGTTCGGTGCTAATGTTGCACTTGTCGAGGCCACATACCATTGCTATATCTTTGCTGAAGATTCAAACTGTATTTAGTAAAGAAGCAATCTCTGATGATGACATTCCATACATTTTCAAGTCATCCGTATACAATGTGTGAAATCTTTGTGCCTGTCTTTGGAAGCTGGCATCCCAGACCTGTGCTGCTGAGAATGATTGTGAGTGGTATTAAGGCAATGACAAAGAGGAGCGGTGATAGTGAGTCTCATTATTAATAATATGAATTGTTACAGTCAAATATTTGACTGGTAGAGGGTGTTCT
>NW_015192090.1:0-739 GCF_001447785.1 Gekko japonicus | reverse complement strand
ATCTCTTATGTTCTTACGTTCTTAACAGCCAAGCATTCTCTGGGCCTGGAATCGGCCCTGGGTTACTACATGAGTTTTTTTCACAGTTCTAATGGGACTTAAAATATCTGTATTAGGAACGTACGGGGTTGTCTCCCAAGGAATCATGGGTAATCCTCTCTTTTATTCCTCCTTTGCTTTTAATATTTGGTGAGGCAAATGGCATGCATTGTAGTATGCTTGAAACTGAGCTGAGAGTGTGCCCCCCCGCATTCAAGCGTTCTCTGGAGAGAAGCACCAGATACATTTCCCCTTGCCAAAAAATAAGTTCTATGGGGAGGATGTGCCACTTACACTGCAGATGTTCTGAGTAAGAAGTAACAGTGATATTATGGTGGCGGTCTGCTATAGACCACTAAGCCAGGCAGAGGACTTGGATGAGACACTCCTAGAACAGATTACAAAGTTCTCAAAGAGACAGGACACAATAGTCACGGGAGATTTCATTGACCCGGATCTTCGTTGGTACTGCAGCTTTGCTAAAAACGAAAAGTCAAATAAATTCCCGACTTGTCTTGCTGACAACTTCATTTTCCAGAAAGTGGAAAGGGAAAGTTATGCTGGACAGTATCCCATGGTCAGAAATACAGAATGAGAAGGGAGTTCAAGAGGGGCGGGAGTTTCTCAAAAGTGAAATATTGAAAGCACCACCACAAATGAATCGTATGAGAAGGAAAAATGGGAGGAGCCTGAAGAAGCC
>NW_015192089.1:0-557 GCF_001447785.1 Gekko japonicus | reverse complement strand
CTGGGATTTTTTGGGAGAACTGAAAAAAATCCCGGATATATTCTGGAATTACTGACAAACCCTGAAAAACAACTGAGGGGCTGGAGCAGATCACTCCCGCCTCTCAACTGTTCTTGGTCTTTCTTCTGCAGTCCTTTTAAACTGGGGGTGTTTAAAGGGACTGGAAAAGACAGCCCGCAAAACAGCTGAGTGGGAAGGACCACTCTCCCTGCCAGCTCGGCTGGGGCTCTTTTACACTGAACTGCCCAACAGAGCCCCAGCTGAGCCTGCCAGAAGAGTCCTCCCCTCAGGATCAGCTGCTTTGTGCAATTGTTTTGGGTCCAATAGACTTGAACTAGTATGGCAAGGAAAAGATTGGCAAGTCTTTTTATGGGACAAAATGGCTTATTAGAGATGCTTTATGGAAGAGGAAATAAGACAATCCAAGTGTGAGCCACGCACAGATTTACGCCAGTGTACTAAAACAATCACACAGGGATTGCCTGAGTATATGTGTGACTGGTCATGAGCTCTTGTGATTGTCACTTTCTAATAAGGGACTCACAGCAACCAGTATT
>NW_015192088.1:0-614 GCF_001447785.1 Gekko japonicus | reverse complement strand
TGTGCAAGTTGGTGGTGGAAACCGTCAAGTTGTAATTGACTTATGGTGTCCCTGTAAGGTTTTCAAGGCAAGAAACTCCTTGGAGGTCTCTCTTCCAAGCACTAACCAGGGCCAACCTTGTTTACCTTCCAAGATCTGATGAAATTGGGCTGGAAATAGAGATGCGGGCACAGAAGGATAGCACCTCCTCAAATGCAGCTGTTGGTAAGAGAAATTTTTTTTTTCACCTGATAATTTGAGCATGTGACTTGGAAGGAAGGGTCAGACCATCCTAAGCCACCACACTAATCAAAACTTGTTTTGCATCCCTCAGCATTCTTCAGTTGGTTCATTGTCTTCCTCTGGATAGCAGCCTTTTTGGTGGCCTCCCATCCAAATGCTAGCCAGTGCTGTTCAGATCGTACAATGGGTCTTCCTCCCTAGTAAATCTGCTTACAGTTGCAGCCTTATATTATCACTTCTCCTATTTCCATCCCCCCCTCTTTTCTTCTGTGCCATAAACTGTGACACACAGAAACCATTTCAGTCACCTAGGAGACTCTGCTGCCGACACAGAAGTCAGTTATTCGACAAAAGAACTTCAAACAGAGAATTTTTACCAGGAAGGTTGATTG
>NW_015192087.1:0-610 GCF_001447785.1 Gekko japonicus | reverse complement strand
CTCTTCATTGCACCACTCCGGCCAGAGGTCGGAGAGGTGCCAGATAGCTCTGGAGCAGTCCTGTGCAGAGGTGGGGGGGGAGGGAAACTGCTTTGTGAGCAAAAGCAGAAATCTCTGTGCTGCCTGTTAAAATGTTGTGTCCCAGTGCCCCCTAGCATAGCTTAGGGAGTACTATGGTGTCAGGAACAGTTTTGCATCCATCTCCTTTAGAAAATTGGGGGCACCAGATGCTGGGGGTGGAGAAAGAGGAAAGCCTGCCTTGTGTGCTGCAGTCAATGAGAGGGAACAGAAGGCTCCTTGCTCCTCGTTGTCTGTCACACTTTTTTCCCCCTCTGCAGAGCTCCCCACCCTTTCCTCCTGTGTGACAACAATGTTGAATTTGCTAACTGCTTCAGGGCCGAGCAGGGATTTTTTGGGGGGTCCCCATCTAATTGGTTGGGATAAGGGGCCTTTTTTGCCTGCTTTAAATGTGTTGCTGTGGGCTTGTGTTATACAAATTGGTATTATTCTGAGGCCCTAACTGGGGTTGGCAGGATTTTTGAGAGTAAGGTGTTTTTTGGTTGATTAGATGGGCCAGCAACCTGAGACATCCAAGCAGGGCCAGTTCCAG
>NW_015192086.1:0-606 GCF_001447785.1 Gekko japonicus | reverse complement strand
CAATCCAAGAACACAAGTAGAAAGGCCATAACTTTCTGGAAGGTGGCAGGAATTGATTTAACAGACGACTGCTTCTTAAATGGACTGTTCTATGTTGCCTGCTCCAGAGTGAGCTCATCAAGCAGCCTGGTGATCCCAGCACCTGAGAGCAGAACCACCCATGTGGTCTACAGAGAGGTCCTTCTGTAGAGAGAGAAAAAAGTACGTATGTCTCACTTCATTTTTTACACTACAGTCTTCTCCACTAGAATTCCTACAACAAATGTCACATTTCAAACTTCACATCATCAGTATTATAACTGGATTTATGGAACTTAAGTACCGTAGCAAAGCACGGGTATCAGGCTAGTAAATAATAAACAAACAAATAAAACTTATTCAGCTCAGTTTTCACCGAGCGCAGAACCCTAATAGTGTTCATGCACAAACAGCATGGACTTCCAAGCTTAAAAAAAAAAAGACAAAATTTTATAGAATTTAATGTTAGGTTATTAGCTTTTGGGTATTTAGAGGGTCAGTGGGAGACCTTTGAGGAGATCTTCATTTATGTTATTTTGCCTAAAATGAAGTTCAGAGGATTCACTGAAGGATTATCTTACTGTGCAG
>NW_015192085.1:0-671 GCF_001447785.1 Gekko japonicus | reverse complement strand
CCCTCCCTCCCTCCCTCCCTAGACCTACAGGCTTATTCTCACACACACCCCCGCCACGCGGTGCATGCCCTTACTTCCAAGGAGACCTCCCCGGAGGCGGGTCCGCTGCTGCTCCGAAGCCCTCCTCGGTCTCTCTTCCCGGTCCAGAAGCAAACTCCCTTCCCCGGACACGCATGCGCGCCCGCGCCCGCGAGGAGCAAGCCAGCCCCTCCTCTTTCCCGACCCCTCCCCTCGCGCGACCTCTCCGGCAAAAGGCTCCGCCGGCTTAACCCCTCGCGGTGCTGCAGACCTTTGCAAACTGCGCGTCCTCCTCCGACCCCCTCCAGGAGGAGCTCCAGCCGGGCCGCCGCCCGCCACGCCCGGGGCTGCTCAGTGGGAGTCTCCCTGCGCCGGGCTGCGCTCCCCCCGGAAGATCCCGTGCTCTCAAAGGAGTCTGAAGCTGGGTCGTCGTCGTCCCCCACCCCCCTTCTTCATCCATCTCCTATAAAGTAAAGGTTGCCTTGCTCGAAAGCCAGTCGAATCCGACTCTAGGGTTGCGGGGCTCATCTCCGTTTCCAAGCCGAAGAGCCAGCGCTGTCCGAAGGGCCCTCAAACTCAGTTGGGGTAGGACTGCCGCCGCCCCCCCTTCAAGGGCTGGCTGCGTCCCCGGGGAAGAAACTCTCCCTTTGCAG
>NW_015192084.1:0-613 GCF_001447785.1 Gekko japonicus | reverse complement strand
AACCCGTTAGCTGCCTTGGTGGCTCTGGTGAGGGCAGAAGGCTAGGGTAGAAATTTTGTAAGTAAAAAAAAGAAAAGTTCCTGTGAATCTTAGAGGATGTCACCAATGGACCAATGACCTATGTCCGTAAGTCAGGCTTATCCCACTTTAACACTGACCTTAATGTAAACAACACATTTACTTCTAATTTTACTTCTCTTGATTTATGAGCCATTGTGTAGGGTTGCCAGCCTTTACGTGGCACCTGGAGTTCTCCTGCTATCACAACTGATCTCCAGACAATCAAGATACGTTCCCCTGGATAAAATGGCTGCTTTGGAGGAGGGTCTCTATGGCATTATACCCTTCTGAAGTCATTCCCTTCCCAAACCCACCCTTCCAGGCTCCACCCCCAAAATCTCCAGGTATTTCCCAACCCAAAGCTGGCAACTGTATTGTGTTTAGAGCCTAGCCTGCCAAAAAGCTTTGTCCCGTCTTCATCTAGCCTGGAAGATTGCCACCGACCTTGACTTGGCTGATCTGGCTTCATTGATCCGTGCTATAGTACCCTCAAGGTTAGACTACTGTAATGCGCTTTGCATGGCTCTGCCCTTAAAGTCAACTTGGAAACTCC
>NW_015192083.1:0-620 GCF_001447785.1 Gekko japonicus | reverse complement strand
CTACACCAAACTGGCTCTTAACTTACCATTTAACTTACCGGAAATTTCCTGGTGGGATGCTGCCCTATGGGGCCACTGGTGGCCAAAAGCCAGTAGCGCCAAGCCCCATCAGCTCTGCCAGTGACTCCAGGGCCACTTGGATCCTCCAGCAGCAATTCTGATCAGTGTCAGCTCACAACTGCCTCCTCCTGTACTGCCACCAGTTTAAACACGATACACGTGAAGCCGCCTTAGACTGAGTCAGACCCCGGGTCCGTCAAGGTCAGCATTCATCGACTCTGACTGGCAGAAGATCTCCGGGGTCTCAGTTCTTTCCCATCACCTCCTCCCTCATCTTTTTAACTGGAGATGCCAGGGATTGAACCTGGGACCTTCTGCATGCAAAGCTGATGCTCTGCCAGTGAGTTTATGGGAGGAGACAATGGGGGAACCGACGGCCGTTGCTGGTGATGCAAAGCCGAGTGGCCCCGGAGGCTCCAGCCAGTAGCACCACAAGGGCCACTTTCCTTGGCGTGCTCCAGGGCCATTTCCGGCTTCATCCCTGGCTAGGATCGCCCTGGTCATCAGTAGGGGATGGGGGGTTAGGGTTAGGGCAGATCCAGGCTGAGAAACTCCTGGAG
>NW_015192082.1:0-615 GCF_001447785.1 Gekko japonicus | reverse complement strand
TGCCTTGACTCTGCTTTCCTGAACAACCCTATGAACTCTGACTGCCGGTAAACCGTTATTTCATCGCTGGACTGGACTCTTGACTGTGATCTAGCTCTATTGCCTTGCTCTGTGGCCTAGCTGTGTTGCCTTACACTGCCTGTATCCCAGGACACCCACACTCAGCAGGTAATTCACACCTCCAGTCCCAATTTCCCAGCCTCAAGAAATTGAGGAACAGGAGGAAAAATGTCCTCATAGGCATGCTCAAGACTCTATGATCCCCTAGACTCTGTGATCTTTATGACAGAGATTAGGAGAAAGTCCTAGAGCATCCCCTGGAAGTGACATCACATGCTTCCCAAACTCCACTCTTCCACAGGCACCACCCCTCCCAAATCTCCAGGCACTTGCCTAGGCTATGTCGAGAACCCTACTGCTACTTGAAACTGGAGATACTAAAGACTGGACTTGGGACTTTCTGTATAGAAAGTGTTCTGCCAATGAGCCACAACCCGTCCTGGCCAGAGTGCATCTTGCTTCCTTTTTAACCTCTGACCGCAAGCTAGTATTTTGAGGAACTCCAATGCAACCTGCGCACAAGCCATAACTGCATATTAAGACTGCACATTTCTC
>NW_015192081.1:0-614 GCF_001447785.1 Gekko japonicus | reverse complement strand
ACACCTTTTAGAATATCAGATTCCAGGCTAGAGGCTTAAGTGTTGTCTTAAGTGTGTCTATGTAGCAGTCCATCGTGATGGGGCTTGGCATGATCAGAGCCACTGCCCAGCTGAATTATAAAGTAAGCATGGCTTCCCTCTTGTCTATGGCTTAATTATAGTTTTTGGCCATCTGGCATCAGGTGGTCTCCCAAACCCAATCAGGGAGCTTGCTTGGTGGAACCCTCCAGAAGATGACGATATCCACTCCTGCTTCCCCCCTCCCATCTAGTTACAGAAATGAACACAGGTTCTCACAATTAGGCAATTACCACATTCTTTAATTCAGCCTTGAAGGAGATGAGGAGGCAGGAAGGCTTTATTGCGTGGGGGAACATCAGGGTGCGTTGCCTCACACAGTCTGCTTGCCTTTTCCCACTTTTCCTGAGTTGTGAATAAATGGAAGGAGAGGTTCTAAACCATCTCTCTTGGAGAATGAGGTAGATATTACAGCATAACTCCAAGATGGAAGAAGAATATCTTCATTCTCTGACAGGGACCCATTAGGGGGGAAATTAATTTTAGAAATATCCTTTAAATTTTGGAAGAGTTTATTTTGATCTTGATATTGTTTT
>NW_015192080.1:0-717 GCF_001447785.1 Gekko japonicus | reverse complement strand
ATGATCTTTTTGGAAAGATCACAGTCAAATAACCTTTTGACACCATGTAGATTGGAGGATGTGTTTTTTTGTAGGTCTCACCCATATTGGTGCCTTTTTCCTTGTCTCAGACTCTGGGCCACCATTTCTCCAGCCACTCAAACTAGGGCACTTTTTAAAAAAATCAGTAATTGCTAGATCTGTTTGGTGCAATAAAGACATACCAATCTATTGTCATGTTCCATGAGTCTCAAGCTTTCATTTTTTAGAAGTAAATTCCCAATACTTCTTATTGTGGAGTTATAAGGGGAAAGGTGCAGCTAGAGATTTTTAAAAAAATGAAAAGGAGCAGCTAGAGATTTTTAAAAAAATGAAAACTGAGAACTAGTAGATTATGGCAATGGATCATATAACCTATAGTGATATAGCAATTCCATTTAGGAGTGGCAATGACCACATGGGGCCGAGGCAGAGAAAGTGCAGGAAAGCCTGCTATGTGCTATGTGGATGCATTGTTGCCACTGTGAACGCTTCTCCATTCACATCAGAGACAACGGCTACACAGAGAATCATCTCCATATGGAAACAGCCACCACCAGATCATTCAAATGACCTGGTTGTTGGATACTAAATCACTCGCAGTTCTCCCACTTTGTACCCAACGAGGCAATCAGCTACATCCCTTATAAGGCTGACTTTAGAGATATTGCCTGATTTTCACCCCTGCACAATCTGGCA
>NW_015192079.1:0-651 GCF_001447785.1 Gekko japonicus | reverse complement strand
TCCTAACCACTACGCCAAACTGGCTCTCGTCAAAAGGACCACGGAAACATCTTCGGACAGCGCTGGCTCTTCGGCTTTGAAACGGAGATGAGCCCCGCAACCCTAGAGCTCTGCGTCAAGCAGAGCTTGTCCTGGGTGGTGAACGGGGCTGGTGATGCCATGCTGGAGTTCAGGCCCGAGCACGGACTGGTGCGCTCCAACAGCCTACCTGTCCGGGCTGGCCGTTTGGGGGCAGGGCAGTGCCATTTAATTAGATGGCACCTGGTGTCTTAGGCCTGGCTTTAATTACCGAACCCTCCCCAAATCACAAGATAAAAGAAAAGAGTCCGGTTACACACGTGAAGGTTCCAGCCCGTGAATTTGTCTTTCAGCCAGACCTCTGGTTTATCAGGGTCATTCCCATCCGCTCAGGCCGTCTCTGGCTCTCCAGGGTCCCAGACGGAGGCCTTTCACATCACCTCTTGCGTGCTGTTAAGTGACTTGTGGCAACCCTGAGAACGAATGGCCTCCTGAGCACCCGATCAGTAACAGCCTCGCTCAGCCCTGACAAAATGAAGGCCGTGGCTTCCTTCCTCGACTCGATCCATCAGCAGTGGAAGGTGACACTGACCCGACGCAGACGACGGCGGAGGCCACTTCAGCAAACTCTGG
>NW_015192078.1:0-718 GCF_001447785.1 Gekko japonicus | reverse complement strand
TCTTTCTTCTTCTTCTTTCTTCTTCTTCCCCCCCGCCCCCGCACCCATTTTCAAGTCGTTGAGGGATTACCTGAGTTCCATTTCCAAGCGGAAATATTTGAAGGGCTGTCTTAAATTGCCCATTTTTATCCCCTTCATACTGGAAGTGCTTGTGGAGGGAATTAAATAAGTTTGATCCTTAATGGAAACTGGGAATGGCTAGGCCCCTAAAAATGTGGTGGTGGCTACAAGCATAGACAGCTTCAAGAGGGGATTGGATAAACATATGGAGCAGAGGTCCATTAGTAGTTATTAGCCACAAGGTATAGATGGAACACTCTGTCTGGGGCAGTGATGCTCTGAATGAGGACAAGGAAATACAGTTCTGCCTCCTTGGAAGTCCTTTGTGAAGGCAGGAGGGAAGGGGGTGAATTTGGAACAGGCAGACAGGTGGAGGGAAGGGCCTGCCTCCTCCCTGCCACTGATTCTCCGTTCTCAGTCCTCCCCCTCCTCCCAGCAGCTTCTCCGCAAAGGAAGGGCCGTCCTGTTTGCAAGCATTGCGTACTTTGGCCCGCCATTGGGGTGAAGCCTAAAGGGTGACACCAGGGAGCTCACAGGAGAAAAATAGGTGTTGAGTAGTGCTCCCTCTAAGCCGAGTTAGTGTGAGCTAGCTCACAGTTTTTTAGCCTCCGTCTCGCACCTTTTTATCCTAGCTTGGGAAGGAGGGCTCCAGAACAAA
>NW_015192077.1:0-620 GCF_001447785.1 Gekko japonicus | reverse complement strand
CCCGAAATGACCTCTGCATTTATTTATTTGCAAAACTTATCCCTGTCTCTCCTCTTCCCTATCAAGTATGTTAGTTCCTAAATAAACCTTTATCGACTCTTTAATCAGGTTATGCACCATGGCTGTGTTAATTACTATGCCAACAAAAGCAAGCCTAATCCAATCACAGACTGGTTCCCTTCTGGGAAAAGCATCTCCAATGATCCCCCTCGAGGGAAGCATCAGCAATTTTTGACAGAGGCCAAGAAAGATTGCAGGCTGGCAACCCCCAGATTATGAACAGCATGCTGTGAGAAAAACCAAGAAGACGATGACCAAGAAGTAGAAGATGACCAAGAAGAAGACCAAGAGGAAGACTAAGAAGAGGAAGACCAAGAAAAAGACGACGACCAAGAAGAAGACGACGACCAAGAAGAAGACGACCAAGAAGAAGACAACCAAGAAGAAGACGACCAAGAAGAAGACTAAGAGGAAGACCAAAAAGACAATGAACAAGAAGAAGACGACGACCAAGAAGAACAAGAAGAAGACCAAGAAGACAATGACAACTAAGAAGAAGAAGAAGACAACCAAGAAGAAAAAGAAGAAGGAGGAGTTGGATTTATACCCCTATCCTTCAC
>NW_015192076.1:0-601 GCF_001447785.1 Gekko japonicus | reverse complement strand
GACTGAAAGTGTTGAGAGCAGCTGCCCGATAAGGCCAGGCCCTGCGTTGGGAGAAAGTGCTCCCAAATTGTCTGCCAGCCTGCAAAAGGCCTTTCTTTCTTTCTTTCTTTGTTGTATTGGACTTATGAATCGCCCACCCTCCAAGCAGGCTCTGGGCGATTCACAACCTTATAAGACATTTAAAGTGGGACCTCCTGGGTCCCAAAGAAGCCAGGCTTGCTATTACCAGGGCCAGGATCTTTTCTGTGGCGGCTCCGTACTGGTGGAATGAGTTCCCGGAAGAGATCAGGGTCCTGCGGGATCTACAGTTCCACAGGGCCTGCAAGATGGAGCTCTTCTGCCAGGCCTTTAATTAGGAGCCGCCGCCACGTTAACAGCTTTAACTAGGACCCTGGCCCTTAGTGCCCGACACCTAGCCTGTGCCGCCTGTCTGTTAGGAAGAACTTGAGCAGAATGGTGGTGAGATCTGTGTACACTCTTAAGAACGCCATCTTACAACAACTAACTATTTATTAGGCAGCTCTTTATAAATTACGATTGCTTACTGCCGAATTGTTTTTAGATGATTTTACGTGATTTTAACTGTACCGTATTTATTACT
>NW_015192075.1:0-763 GCF_001447785.1 Gekko japonicus | reverse complement strand
GCGTACAGAGCTCTAAGGGTGCTCACTTTCAAGAGGGAATGCAGAAAGTAAGCTTCTAGGTAACCCTCCTCTTGGCCCAAAGCCCTTCATGTGCACAAACTCCTTCTAGATGTATCAGCCCTGGATAGCAGCTTTTTCTAACTGCTTGGAAATAAGCTGTTCCCATTGATTAACAGAGAACTGTGTGGTGCTTCTGCCCTCTGCTGGTCAATTCAAGTAAAGCAAGTGCTGCCTCAGAACTGCAGGGGAGGAGGAATTTGAGGTTCCGTGAAGTTCTGGCTTAAGAACGTAAGAGAAGCCCTGTTGGATCAGGCCAATGGCGCACCCAATCCAACACCCTGTGTCACACAGTGGCCAAAGCCCAGGTGCCACCAGGAGGTCCACCAGCAGGGCCAGGACTCCAGAAGCCCTCCCACTGTTGCCCCCCCTCCAAGCACCAAGAATACAGAGCATCACTGCCCCAGACATAAGAACATAAGAGAAGCCAATGTTGGATCAGGCCAGTGGCCCATCCAGTCCAACACTCTGTGTCACACAGGGGCCAAAACCCAGGTGCCGTCAGGAGGCACACCACCAGGGCCACGAGAACATAAGAGAAGCCATGTTGGATCAGGCCAGTGGCCCATCCAGTCCAACACTCTGTGTCACACAGGGGCCAAAACCTAGGTGCCACCAGGAGGTCCACCTGCGGTGCCAGATTTGTCTTTGGCCGAATTGGGCGGAGGCAGGAAGGTGCGGAAACAGGGAACGGACCCTTTCCTGC
>NW_015192074.1:0-641 GCF_001447785.1 Gekko japonicus | reverse complement strand
ACCCAGTGACCACCTACCAGGTAACTTGTATTTTGTTTGGGAACTCGTTCTGCAGGTCTATGTGTCCCAGCCCCAACTGGCCAGGACTCCCCCACACCCCCTGGCAGCCAGGCTACCTCCCTACTCACCAAAACAAGCCATGAGAGACCAGCAGAAGGAACTACCCTGCCACATGGCGGGACATGAAGAGGACAAGGAAGCCACCGCCAACACGGCAATGAGAGGGAGCTTGCCATTGCAGGCCCCACCTGTCGTCCCGGGGCCCCATGGGAGCGCAGAGGAGGAGGTGCAGTGGGGGCTCCGTGGGAGTGCAGAGGAGGAGGCACAGCACAGTGGACAGGAGCCCCACCAGCCAGTGAGCCCAGAGGGAGACAGATGCAGCGGGGTTGTGGCTGCTGTCTTGGGAACTGCAGCAGCTGGGAGGGCCTGCCCCCACTAAGCAGCCTCACCAGCCGACAACCAGGGTGCAGCCATGCCCGGGACACCAGGAGGGTGTCCTGGCTTATCAGAGGGGGTGGGGCCTAGAGGAGAGGAGCAGCCCCGGGAAGCAAGGGTGGTTCTGGAAGTGGGGCTGGGAGATAAAAAGGGGGAAGAGAACGGGGACCGAGGAGAAGCACTGACCGCTAAAGGAGAGGACCGAA
>NW_015192073.1:0-602 GCF_001447785.1 Gekko japonicus | reverse complement strand
TTCAGCAGAAGTCTCTAAAAACAAAAGACGCTTTGAAAAGTTCCAGTGGCTGCCAGGACCACTGTAAGGTCCTGTGTAAGGAAGCAGGTCGATTCTTCTGCCTGTAGATGCTTGGGGATAGTGCCGCGCAGATGTGCTGGGGGCCATCTCACCCTTGACAGAACCCAAAGTGATAATTCCGTAGTCCGTTTTCTCAAGTGCTTCATGTTCTATGAAGTGCACAGCCACAGATGAATGAAGAAACAAAGCAGAGCTCAGGGAATTGGTTACATTAAGCCCGTCTTGGTTTGAGAAGGAAGTGCTATCGTGTGGCCTCTGTCATCGCGACTTCTAGCAAGTAAACACCTTGGCAAATAGCCCAGCGATATTTAGGGGAATAACCTGGCCTCAGGTGTTCCCATTTCCTTTGTTTTGGAAACTACAACTCCCATGAGCATCCTGAAGTTGCTGGCCAATGACACAGCAAACAGGAAAGAGGAGGGAGGGGTGCACGAGCCGAGCAACAGAGTTTTCTGACTTCAGGTATGGGGGGGGGGATTCCAAACCTCGATGCATCCTGACTGCAGTTACTAACATCAGTACTCTACAGGGGTGAATTGGGG
>NW_015192072.1:0-612 GCF_001447785.1 Gekko japonicus | reverse complement strand
CTTTCGAACTGCTAGGTTGGGAGGAGCTTAGTGAGGCGCATTCCCCAAGATCCCAGGGCTTGGCTAGAGCGGACGGAGTCCTAGACAAAGGGCATGTGGCTGTACAGGGCTGCACAAACTTGGGTTCTGAAATAAGCTCATCCACAGATGGGCAGAGACTAACCTACTACTTAGACAACTGGGAAGGGGGACATTTAGCGGAGTGTAAGAGAGAGCCAGCGTGGTGTCGTGGTTAAGAGCGGCGGACTCTAATCTGGAGAACCGGATTTCTCCTCCTCCACATGAAGCCTGCTGGGTGGCCTTGGGTCAGTCACAGTTCTCTTCAAACTCTCTCAGCTCCACCTGCCTCAGAAGGTGTCTGCTGTGGGGAGAAGGGAAGGTGATTGTAAACCACTTTGAGTCTGGAGAGTATAAAAACCCATTCTTCTCTCTAGCCAGCACTGTTTTATTTTTACTTTGTCTAGAGAAGTCCTGCTCTATTTCCCTTTTCTGTGATTTCCTTCTCACCTGTGCTTCCTGTTTCAGCAGCAGTTTAGCGGAATAAAGTTCTTTTTAAAAGTAGTGCCTGATCCTTTCAGGAGGAGGATCCTTTAGAGCAGGGGTGTCAAACTC
>NW_015192071.1:0-596 GCF_001447785.1 Gekko japonicus | reverse complement strand
GGATGGGCCTTTGGCCTGATCCAGCGTTGCTATCCCTTATGTTCTTATCAGAGTCTGGAGCCAACTGATGGAACTTTTTCATCTGCTTTCGAGACAGAGCGTCAGCGACCCCGTTGTTGACCCCGGTACATGCCTGGCCTTAAACAGTATATTACACTGTAAGCATTGGAGGGTAAAAGCCCTGACCAGTGCCATCACTTTGGTAGAGTTAGATGTTAATGGCTTGATAACTTGTACAGTTGCCAAGTTATCACACCAAAAATGAACGATCTGGCTAGTAAGGTCATCAGCCCAGATGTACACTGCTACCACTATGGGGGAAAACTCAAGAAATGTCAGGTCACACATCTATCCAGCCTGGATCCACTCAGGTGGCCAATCTTCAGCACACCAGTGTCCCCTAAAATAGGCACTGAAGCCAGAAGAACCTGCTGCATCAGAGGTGACCTGCAGTTCAGCTTCCAATTGGAGATCATTTCTCCAAAAGGACACCCCATTATAGGAAGCCAGGAAGTCTCACGAAACTAATAAGTCCTTCCAAATCCCCTGGGTAACCCGAGTCCTATCATGTGGGCATTTTAGGCCTATCGTGGAAT
>NW_015192070.1:0-623 GCF_001447785.1 Gekko japonicus | reverse complement strand
GTCTGACACTCTAGCCATGCTAGGTGAAGAACTATAGTAAAACAATGACTATGTAATCCACCTTGAGTCCCAGTGAAAAGGGGGACTGTATGGTAAATGAATAGATAAATATCAATAGGACACAGTCATTTCTGGAACAGGGCCATAGTCGGGGGGGGGCTGGGGAGGCGCTGCAGGTGGTGCCCCTTATGCTGTGCCCCACCCCAATCTCCCCCTTTAATTATGAATTTTGGCAGGGTAGATGCCTCGGCGTCCACCTCCTCATCTTCGGATTAGCCGGAGCAGCCTGTAGTCACTCAGCTGCAGCAGAGCTCCTTCCAGAAGGAGGAAGAAGAGAGGAGAAAGGACTCAGAGTGTAGCCAGCTGGCAGCCACATGGTGAAGGGAAGCGGGCATCCAGCGAGCCCCTGAGAGCAGCTGGGTGCCAACTCCCTCCAGCCCTCAGTGCTGTGGGAAAGGGGCCAAGAGCCCGCAGAAAAATTAAAGCCAGGCAAGGTTGTGCTTTGCCTCCACAGCACACCGTTGGGGGGGAAGCAACAATAACCCTACAGGCAAGCTGCAATCACAAAGGCGGGTCGTAGTCAAATGGCCCCCGTGCCAGCCAGGAGGGTTCTGAATCAGAAA
>NW_015192069.1:0-623 GCF_001447785.1 Gekko japonicus | reverse complement strand
TTCAGCTGCGGCTTGCAAAAGGCATTTAATGGGACCACGTTCCATTTAAATGCCTTTCCCCCTTCCATTGGAAACAATGGAGGAGGGGGGCACCTTCTTTAGGGACCCATAGAATTAGACCCCCTTGTCCCAAATATTTTTGGGGTTTTCTGGGATCGGCTATACTGGGTTGCCTCAAATGTATATTCGGCTGAAAAATAGGGCTTTTTTAAAAATCAGACATACTGAATGCACCTGAGTTCCTGAGCATGACAGAAGACAGGAGGTCCTGGCGTGATGTGGTCCATGGGGTTGTCAAGAGCTGGACTCGACTGTGTGACTGAACAACAACAACAACTGAATGCACACCTTTATTCAGTTTCCTCATTTGGTTTTCATCGGGGTAAGATGTTACATAATGATGGGCAAGCATGCATGATCCATTCTCGTGATTATATTTGTTGAACATCAGCATTTCCACTGGTAGCAAATACAGTGGCTCAACTATCTATCTGTATCTGACCATACTGCAGCTGTGGTTTGACGACTACACCAGTTACCTATGTGCTCTCAGGTGAACTGTAAGGTGCTGGTTGTTATCTTTTAATGCCTTGAATGATTTCCGACCCACATATTATCCTAAC
>NW_015192068.1:0-536 GCF_001447785.1 Gekko japonicus | reverse complement strand
GGCTGAAACAACCTGGGAGAATCCCAATGCTGCCACGGAAGATGTAAAGCTGGAGGCAGCACCCAACAAAGCAACGTCTATGTGGACATTGAAACCACCCAGGATCACCAGTTGAGGGAACCACAGTGCCCACTCAGAAACCCCTTCTGCCAATCTCAGCTGGGTATCTGCTGGTGAGCTGGGCAGATGGTAAATCGGCAAGGTAGCCAATCCCTTCCCAGCACCCCACACCAGGCCCACACATTCAATGTCGGATGCAGAGATCCTCTGAAAGATGAAACCATCAGGGACAAGGATTGCAGCTCCGCCCACCTGCCTTCTTTTTTTGTGATTGGTGAAGGATTGAGTAACCGGGGGTGGGGTCAGCGGTGTGAGAGGAGCCACCTCATCAGCCCCCAACCAGGTCTCAAGCAGACAGGCCAGACTGAAGCCACCTTCTCAGATAACATCCCACAGGTCGTCAGTCTTATATTTAACCAATCTAACACTACACAGTATCGATGATGGAGAGGAAGGAAGTCTAGGGGCCTGTTCAC
>NW_015192067.1:0-627 GCF_001447785.1 Gekko japonicus | reverse complement strand
GCTCATTAAGACTTGGCTATAAATTTAGCCGGGAGAAGCAGCATGTTGTGGATGCAAGACGTATACTTTGCTATTGAGCCACCGTGTTGCTACTGGATGTCTGTAACCTTGAACCTCAGACTGGGCCTCACAACGGGCTTTTCTGGAACCCCTGACCTCAGACTGGACTTGCTGCCTGGAACTCTTTGATCCTCGACTGGGCTTTGGTAAACCTGCTCTCTGGAGCCCCTACCTTGTGGACAGGTCTCTGCAACCTTGCCTGTGACCTGCCATGCTGAACCCCAGCCATGTCTCCTGGGGAAGCTACACCAGTACAACAGCAATGATGACTGGTGTTGACTCACCTGTGGCCTTCTCCTGTACCACTGCCAATTTGTGTGGGAAGATGGAACGGCTGAGTTGGTGTTCACTGTTGGCATGCACTGAGCTGAGTGGGCCCTGCAGCAGTTGGGCTTGCAGACCCACCGGGGCATTCGACAGAGCCTGTTCCAGGCAGGGTTGCCAATCTCCTGGTGGGAGCTGGAGATCTCCCAGAACTGCAGTTTATCTCCAGACTACCCCAATTACATGGCAGTACCTCTTTATAGGCAGGATGGTGGAATTCTTTGGATGGAGGAGAATGAATGG
>NW_015192066.1:0-632 GCF_001447785.1 Gekko japonicus | reverse complement strand
GACTCCACAGCTTAGAAGAAGCATTGCTCATGGCTCAATTCTCCTGGCCCTTTCTTACACGCCCAGGGAAATGCTGATCGCCACTTTGGGGTCAGGAAGCAATTTTATCTCCAGGATAGTGTGGCCAGGGATCCTGGAGGGTTCCCCCCCCCGCCATCTTCTGGGCATGGAGCAGGGGTCACTGGGTGTGTGGGGGGAGGTATTTGTGAATTTCCAGCATTGTGCAGGGGGTTGGACTAGATGACCCTGGAGTTCCCTTCCAACTCTATGATTCTGTGAGTCAAGTTGCCAACCTCCTACTGGGGGGTTGCCTTCTCCTGGAATTACAAACTAATCTCCATACTTCAGAGTTCAGCTCCAGTGGAGGAGATGTCAGCTTTGGAGTGCATCACATCCCTGCCAAGGTCCCTTCCCAAAATCCACCTTTCCCGGGCCCCACCCCCCAAACCTCCAGAAATTTTACAAGCTAGAACTGGCAATTGCGAGGTGGGTCCCTGGCCCAAGTAGACTTCCGTGGCAAAGACAGCATTTGAACCTGGGTCTTGCAGATCCCAGACTGGCACTCTAACCGCTACATGATACTGGTGTCCTGTCCTTCGAGTTACATCCACCTACCCAGGTTGTTCTCTTGC
>NW_015192065.1:0-628 GCF_001447785.1 Gekko japonicus | reverse complement strand
CGCATTGCAGCTAGCCGGGCTTCATCTGCCGGCTGGGTCAGATGTTCCTACGGCATCTTGTCGGTTGGCTGATGACGTCTGGCTTCTTGATGTTGTGCAGCCACACACTGCCACCGCCTGGCCGACTCGCTCCACTGTAGGGAAGCCGACACAGCTCTTTCGTCTTTCCGGTTGCCACGCCTCAGAAGTTGCCTCGGCAGCCAACACCTTCCCGAAGAGAGGGGTGTGCCCACCCCCTTACGGGTGGTCCCCAATTTATCTACTCACCGAAGCTTTCAAATCGCTGGGTAGATGATGAGCTAGGACAAGGCTTGGTTGCTCACACCAGCACGGGGCTAGAACTGACAAAGCATGGCAGTTCAGATGTTATTGTTAAGCAGAGAAAAATCCCCTGCGCCAGGTCCCACCTGGAGACTGGCATCCCTGTTTTCCACTGTGCTGTTGCCAACGTTTTTTTAAAAAAAGAATTCTTGTTAAAACATGCACGACAGTGCTGCCAAGAAGGTATCTTGCACAGGCTGTCAGTTTAACCTGTTGTCCTGTGATACAAAATAACTGGTTTTGGAAACTATTTCCCCCCACCACCACCTTAAGCAAATGGACATCCACAACAAATCACCAACAGGTG
>NW_015192064.1:0-629 GCF_001447785.1 Gekko japonicus | reverse complement strand
TCCTGCCCCAAAATAGCCCTGCTTACTAGGAATCTTTGCTGTCTGACTCAAATGTTGCGATGATATTTCGCAGTCCCCCTGCTGGTTGACTAAATAGGCTGGCTTTACCAGGAGTCTTTGCGGTTTGATTCAGATAACTGTTATCATGCAAATGTTCCTGTTTAGTAACCGGTTTACTTATTGACCGAGTAGTTCTGTCATTTTTGTAATCTGCCTTCAGTCCCAGTGAGAAAAAAGGACTATAAATGAAATAAAATAAGCCAAGGAAGAAATTATTTGGGTTCTTCATTTTGTGTACATGTAACAAGTTCCGATGCCCATGCACCACAAAAACAGGGAAGAAAAAGAAGAAAAATAGTTCATTTTATACCCCACCCTTCACTACCCGAAGAAGTCTCAGAGTGGCTTATAGTCTCCTTTCCCTTCCCCTCCCCATAACAGACAACCTGTGAGGTAGGCGGGGCTGACAGAGCTCTTTCGAGGACTGCTCCTGAGAGAACTTGTGACCAACCCAAAGTCACCCAGCAGCTGTACGTGTAGGATGGGGGAATCAAACTTGGTTCTTCAGATTGGAGTTCACCATGGAGTTCACCACTCTTAACCAGGGGTCACTTCATAGAAAAAGAGCT
>NW_015192063.1:0-638 GCF_001447785.1 Gekko japonicus | reverse complement strand
ACAGCTTTTAAGGTCACACCATGTGGAGACAGTTATACCACCCCACACTTCACCGTAGACAGGGTCAATGTGTTTGCCATCCATTTGATAAAGTCCCCATAAGATTTGAGAGCCTCTGACGGAGAAATGGGAAGATCATCACCCACTTGTTGAAGTGGCGAGGGTTCCATCTGAGGATCGGGGCTTTCATCTCCTGATTGGGAGGTGTTGGAAGAGACGGAATTGTTCAGATGGTTCAGAAAAGGGAATAGGCAACACCGGTGTTGATGGGACCGGGTTCAATGGCCCTTTAAACTTGGGAACTATTGGAGGCGGTGGTTTGGAAGGTTTGCCCATCAGTCTCAACGGCTGAGGCCACACAAACTCCAGCGTCAGTGGAGGATCTCAATACCGAGAGAGCAGGAGGAGGTAGACTGACAGTCCCAATCCACCGGCTGGGGTGGGAACCATGGCATGCCACTCAAGAATGAATAGGCCCATACATGTATTGCCATTGCTGCTGATCCCAGGGGGGTGGCAGCAGGTGGATTGGTGCTGATGGCCATTCTCGATCATCGGGTTGGAACAGTGAAGGACGGACAACGGTGTTGGCTCCACAGTCGGAGTGTGGACTTTTGACACTGGAAGACCGGGAGATT
>NW_015192062.1:0-731 GCF_001447785.1 Gekko japonicus | reverse complement strand
GCGGGGCCTGGCAGCCGGGCAAGGCAAGGAGGGGGGGTGTCCCCCCGTCCCCCCCTTTTTTCCTGGCGCTTCGCAAGCTGCAGGGCAGAAGGGGTGCCGGGGGAGGGAAGGGGGAGCCGTGTCCGGCTGAAGCGGCAGGACGAAGTCGGAGTCAGACCGAAAGGCAGCCGGAGAGTGCCCCTGTCGCCCATCTCAAAAGGGACCCCCGCTGACGAAGAAAACGGGTCAGAGGAGGGCAGCCGAGACCTTTAGGGGGCTGGAGAAACTTTCCTACCAGGAAAGGCGGAAGAGTCCGGGGTGGTTCATCTTAGAACAAAAGACGACTAAGGGCGGGGGGGGGGACATGAATCAGTGTTCCCTCTAAGCGGACTTAGCGTGAGCCAGCTCACAGTTTTTTAGCCTCCGGCTCACACATTTTCCTCTGGCTCAGGAAGGCAGGCTCCGGAGCAAACGGATTTATTCAGTTGCCAAATCCCTCCCTCGCAACTTTAATGCCAGGAGCTCACAGAGTATAATTTTTGCTCACAAGAGGGAACATTGGACATGATCGGGGTCTGTAATAAAATTATGCACGGGATGGAGAGAGTTGACAAAGAGGACTTCTTTCCCCCCTCCCAAATGACTACAACTCCAGGGCATCCAGGGAAGCTGCCAGGCGGTAGATTCAGGAGGGGCGGAAGGAAACAGTTCCTCACACAGGGGGGGATGAAAATGTGGAATTCGCTGCCAGA
>NW_015192061.1:0-651 GCF_001447785.1 Gekko japonicus | reverse complement strand
AAAAATCACCTTTATTTGTCTTTGCATCACCTATTCATAACTTCACCATGAAGGGGGCCCCCAACCTTGTTGAGTTGGCCAGGATTTTGAGAAAGGGTAGTGGGGCACCACCACAAAATCAGTGTTGTGGGTGTGAGCCCAATCTAAAATGGTTGCCAGGGGTGGGGCTAATAACAAAATGGTGGGATGTGCTAAGTCAAGTTTCCTATTAGTTGCTTCTGAATGAGTGATCCTACAAATAGAAAGTGATTCCTCTCAAGCTTTTCTGAAGCAGTGCCTGCAAGGAGGCAGAAGAGACTCTCTTCATCTGGGGAAGAGCTGGATTTGAATCCAATAGTGTCAGGTTCAACAGCAAGTAAATCTCCACACACGTTTCCAGGGAAGTATTATGCTTTATTAGACTACAGGTCTGTTACCATGTCCACAGGGTTATTGTTAGGAAGGACAATAGGGCGGAACCATCCCTACATATAGCAGGATGAGGCAAATGGCTAAGCAAATGAAATCCGAGGGCGCGCGGGGGAATTCTCCCAGTGGGAGGTTACATAATAAGCGGGAGAGTCTCAGTGCCCCATGAGAGCCGAAATATTCACACCAACGGTCGAACGCAAGCCCTCCCCCATCACAAGGTCAGATAGATAACTCGGTCTG
>NW_015192060.1:0-639 GCF_001447785.1 Gekko japonicus | reverse complement strand
CTGCAACATTAAAACCATACGAAGCAGTTGAAAACAACCAAAAAGAAAATAACATAGAACATTAACATTAAAATGTTAAACTCTTAAAATACGTGGCTGGCACCATATCACTAGAAACACAACCCAAACATGTGAATTACCCTCCAAAGGCCCATCTAAGCAATTTGGCCTAGCGTGCCCTGCAGAAGGTAAATGCGTCTGGCAGGGCGAGAGAGTCATCAGAGAGCGCATTCCACAGAGGAGGGGACACAGCTGAGAAGGCCCTTCCCTTGGTGGCAGCTAATCAAGCCATCCTGCGGGGCAGGCACCTGCAAGAGGCCCCTAGAGGATGAGCAAAGGGAGCACCGGAGGCTTATTATGGGAAAGCCAGTCCTATAGGTATGAGGGACTCCTCGGGGCATCAGGGAGGTTTGTCCTGTGTAGTGGGACATAAAAGACACAGAGCTGACATTCCTGTGTCCCTTTAACCTTTCTTTCTTGCAGTGTCCAGCACAATGCAAAACACGACGTCCTCAAGTCCCCAGATGGAATCAGTGCCTGAAGTCTAGCAGCTCAGGGCTGGCAAAGCCTAAGTGTATCTAATTTGCCAAGCAACTCTGGTTTCGCAATGGATTCTGTTTGGCACAAACTCCAGTTTTG
>NW_015192059.1:0-713 GCF_001447785.1 Gekko japonicus | reverse complement strand
CGCCTGAGACCCTGGAGAACTGTAAAGAGCATCTGTGGCTCAGTAGCAGAGCTTCTGCTTGGCATGCAGAAGGTCCCAGGTTCAATCCCTGGCATCTCCAGTTAAAAGGACCAGGCAGGAGGTGATGGGAAAGACCTCCGCCTGAGACCCTGGAGAGCCGCTGCCAGTCTGAGTCGACAGGACTGACGTTGACGAACAGGTGGTCTGCTTCAGTATATAGTGGCTCCTTCACCTCCTATAAGGTAGTTTTTAGGATTCCCGTGTGTTCTTGCAGTTTTCTTCCAGAGCAGTGTGGGGATTCGAAACGGAGTCTCCCAGACCCCAGTTCGGAACTCTGACCGTGAAGGAGAGGGGTTGTGGCTCACTGGCAGGCTAAGTAGACAATACTGACCTTGATGGAACAAGGGTGTGATTCAGTACAAGGCTTCAGCTTCATCGGTTCATATGTTTACCGGACCACACTGGCGTTTGCAGTGTGGCTGCTGTTGAAGAGCAGCAGGCAGCCAGTCCTGGGTGAGTCCCGCAAGTCTGGTGGGGTTCAGTTGCCTGGCTCTGATTGCTGCTGGGCCAGGCCCAGGGGAGTTGGACCTCAAAGGCTGGAGCAGCCGTCTCAAGGGCACCGTAGACTACCTCAGCCAGAGCTTGAAGGCAGACAATACTGTGTGGTCAACGTTCACTCTGAGTTGAGTTAGTGTGAGCAAGTTCACAGTTTT
>NW_015192058.1:0-631 GCF_001447785.1 Gekko japonicus | reverse complement strand
TTTGTTAAGCATATTACCTGAAAATTGTAGAAAAAATAAATGACCTGTATCTTATATTGCATATTGTTACAACTGCTAGAATATTATACCCTAAATATTGGAGATGTATACAAACAAAAGAAGAAATTATAGGTACAATTATGGAAACAGTGGAAATGGATAAATTGACTCTAATTTTGAAAGGTCGACTGGAAGCTACATTTGAAAATACCTGGTCAGGATTCTACAACTGGTATGAGGAACAATATATATAAATTACGAAGTATTAAAACTTACTGAGGACATATAAAGTATTGACCTGCTATGCAGAATTCTAACTACTATTTCAATACTATAAGGTGACATATATAAGCTATAACAAATAGGCAGCTTCATTGCCATTATTACTAGTACTACCAAGTGGTTATGTAGTCCTAATTTATTTGTGTATTTTAATGTATTTATTGTCTTAGTGTTTTAAACGTTCTTAGCTGCCTTGAGCCAGTCCCATGGCTAGGCGGGATACAAATCGAAATGATAAATAAATAAAATAAATAAATACATTTGTAACCGATGTGATTTGTGCGTTGAATGGAATGCCCTCATTTGTGTTTGTATGGCCGCGGTCACACGGGCCAGATATCGTGGGGGG
>NW_015192057.1:0-627 GCF_001447785.1 Gekko japonicus | reverse complement strand
ACCACCTCTGGTTCTCACTTGCCGTGAAACACCCTTCCTGGGGTTGCCATAAGTCAGTTGCGACTTGGTGGCGCATATGCATTTAACGCATGAATCCAAACATCCCTGATTCGTTCTGGTTGGTTCTCCACACCTTCCATACTAGAGAGAAGGCAGGCCAACCAGAATTTTAATGAGACTAGCCAGAATTTGAGTGTTTGGCTGGAAGCGTGATCCTTATTTCACAAATGAGCTAGACTAAACCATGGCTTTGCTCAGTGTCTGAACTGAGCCGATAAATTTGCTAGCCTACATACAAGGGTCTTTTCTTTACCACAAGTGAATGGTACCGTCAGTTCTGACAGCCCCAATCAAGGCATAGTATGCCATTACCCAATGATGAGCATTCCCAGATTTAAAGCATCAATTTTATGTTAGGCAGGGCAAACTCCATGCAGTAGAATTATAAATAAATAAATTATGGGTATAGAGTTATCCAGGTGTTGGAGACAAGAATCCTGCTGGACCAAAGTACCTGATTTCTTTTGATTCTCCAAACAGTTTTAGGGGTTTGACTCTAGTGGTTACAAACAAGTTTCTTTACTAGATTTGGACCCGGTTCGGGAGGAGGAGGAGATTGGATTTATA
>NW_015192056.1:0-657 GCF_001447785.1 Gekko japonicus | reverse complement strand
GCATCTCCAGGTAAGGATCAGGTAGCAGGTTAAGGTAGACCTTTACCTGAGACCCTGGAAAGCCGCTGCCAGTCTGACAATGGTGACTCTGATGGACCAAAGTTCCGATTCGGCGTAAGTCCGCTTTGGATGCTTCCTGTGACCTCTGAGGCCCTGCAGGGCCATTGCTGCCCCTTGGCCACCCAGGAAGTAGTAAGAGCGGAGGGCCCACTGCCTCTCCCTGCAGGGGGCTGCCTAGATCTCTACCCTTCCCACTGCAGGGGGTGGTCTGTTGGCTTTCTCATCTGTATCCAGGCTAGCAGGTAACCCCTCTGGTCTGGGAAGCAGGAAGGAAGAAAGAGGAGCAAGATTGTCTTTCTTGTTCCTTTGTTTCTATTTATAGCCCCCCCCCCCTTTCCAGTGGGACCCAAGGCGGATTACGAGTACGATTAAAAAAAAACCCAACTTTTAGGTCTGGGAAGCCGGAAGGAAGAAAGAGGAACAAGATTGTCTTTCTTTTTCCTTTTTTTCTATTTATAGCCCCCCCCCCCCTTTCCAGTGGGACCCAAGGCGGATTACGAGTACGATTAAAAAAAAACCCAACTTTTAAATCTGTCAGTAAGTGGTGGATAACAAAATATGATAACAATAGCTGTTGTAGATTTCCCGGGTTGTCTG
>NW_015192055.1:0-673 GCF_001447785.1 Gekko japonicus | reverse complement strand
CGCACTTAACCACTACACCAAACTAGAGCCGGATCTCCCAGCAAGCCCCCACCAGCGGATCTTAAGAAGGTCACTGATGCCCCACAAATGTTTGGCTTGCTCCTAATAAAAAGAAGAAAAAGAAGAGGAGGAGGGGGAGAAGAAGAAGAAGAAGAAGAGATTGCATTTATACCCCACCCTTCACTACCCAGAGGAGTCTCAGAGCGTAACACTGGATGCATAACACTGGATGCAGCGTGACAAACACTGGACGCAGCATAACACTGGGTGAGCATGACGAACAGGGCCTCCTCGGGGGTGGCTTCTAAGATGCCAGATCCCTCTCAATGGCTTTATTCCCAGGGGACCTGTTGGGTGTTACATGTTAAAAACACTCAGTATATATGGGTGTTTGTTTGTGTTGCTCACAGGAAATCACATGTTTCATTTAGCCAATGGTAGTTTAGGACTACAAGCCTGGGAAAACCATCCCTGATCTAGGAGTCTCATTGGAAGCAAAGTGTCAAAGTATTTTAGCATTTTATGGCTCCTCTTCCCGTCTTTGTGTTCTGTTCTGAAGAAGAAGTAAGAGAAGCCATTGCTAGCTCTTCTAGGCTAGCCTTTGTAGAGTAAAGATGTAGCAGTTTAGCTCTGTTGTTGTTTTATTCCCAGTTACCCTTCCCCATGCTAGAAT
>NW_015192054.1:0-630 GCF_001447785.1 Gekko japonicus | reverse complement strand
AGTTTAGTCTTAAGAATCTCTAATTTACAAATTTTATGCAACAGATTCTCTGGTTCTTGGCTTTATGACTAGATCAACCACAAAATGCCCACAACAGTGGTAATGGAGAAATGATCTTTGCTTATAGTATCAGTGCAATCCTAATTCTTTCCTGTGAGTAAGACCCATTGAATAGACCTGAGTAGAATTCTGAGTAGACCTGCTTAATATTGCTCCCTAAGCTGCTGAGCAAGTTTGGTTGTCCTGCTCCCCTGCAAGGATGATCAGAAGTTTAAATGCATCAAAAAGTAGAAACGGGATAACAGACTAAAGAAATGTATGCCCTAACATTTAAAATTATTTTTAAAGAGGTATTTGGAACCTGCTGTTAAATGGCAAGTGCTTACAAAGGGCAGACAAGTACATGGCATTCTACAGTGCTCAAAACCACATTTTCTGCCTTATTGGTAGAGGAATTAAAAATTGGGGGAAGGGCTGTACGAGAAATAGCATTTTCTGTAAGGGGTGTGGCAACATTTAGGGCCCAGTATAATCTGAGTATCTGGAGCCCAAACAACTTGCATGGTGCAAGAAGAGAGGGCTGGCTGAGAATATGGGAGACCCATGGCTCACTAGCAGAGCATCTGCTTG
>NW_015192053.1:0-773 GCF_001447785.1 Gekko japonicus | reverse complement strand
GTACCTGCTACAAAAAGAGCCCTGCGGCGTGGCTCTCAGTGGTCGCTCAAGTTTAAAGAGACCTTCTGTCACTAATATACTGCTTTTCTGATATTGCTTTTCATTAGATTTGTGATACGCAACCCCCATTAATTTTTAGGAGGGGAAAGGAAAGGAGTTTGTAAGCTGCTCTGAGACTCCTTTGGGTAGTGAAGGGCAGGGTATAAATCCAACCCCTTCCTCCTCCTCCTTCCCTTTTTGTTGATTGAGTTACTTCATTTTTTTACTTAATTTGCCCCCCAATTTGAGCCCAAAACAACTTATGTCGTTTTCCTTTTGTAATGTACTCCGCCATTACCACGTGCGCGACCGTTGGGCCATGCGGTCAAGCACAGCCCTGAAGCTTCGCTCAGGGAGAACAATAGCCTAGCGGATCCTACTGTTTTGGGAGGAGAAAGGAAAGGAGTTTGTAAGGTGCTCTGAGACTCCTTTGGGTAGTGAAGGGCAGGGTATAAATCCAACCCCTTCCTCTTCCTCCTTCCCTTTTCTTTTTGTTGATTGAGTTACTGTACTTCATTTATTTACTTAATTTGCCCCCCAATGGGAGCCCAAAACAACTTCTGTCATTTTCCTTTACTCCATTTTATCCCCACTACAACCCTGTAAGGTAGGTTAGGCTTAGAGCAGAGGTGTCAAACATAAAGCCCCGGGGCCAGAACCGGCCCTTCCAGGGCTTCTCTGCAACTGATGCAACAGAGGGAATGCTGGAGGGGGGGAGTGGGCGGAGCCACTCC
>NW_015192052.1:0-712 GCF_001447785.1 Gekko japonicus | reverse complement strand
TTTATATGTTTATTAGTTTTTATTGTAAATTTTTTTTACAAATATCTAAATTATCTTGTCATTATATGTAATGTGTTTTATAGTAGCTGTTTGTACATTTGGCTTAAGACCTCTGGTCAATGAAGCTAATAAATGAAAGGAAAGGATGTGATTTAAATGTTACATATGCAGATATGTGGATGTGATATATACAACATATATGTGTCCTAGGAATAGTCATTTTGGGGGGGGGGAATGACAAGATTGAAAGTGCTCAACTTGATTGACATTGTATTCATTCAATAGAAGCAATGCATGTTTCGATATAGAAAATGGTCTACCCTGTGTCTCTACCTGTACCTTTGCTACATATGCAAAGTCTTTTCCAGGACAGTAGAAAAGAGCGAGAGTCCAGGAGCACCTTAAAGACTAACAAAAAAATTTGGCAGGGGAGGAGCTTTCATGAGTCACGGCTCACTTCAGTGAAAGTTCATCCCCTGCGACAAATGTTAAGTCTTTAAGGAGGTGCTACTGGGCTCTTGCTCTTTTCTACTGCTACAAACGGACTAACACAGCTACCCATCTTTATCTTTTAGCAGGACATTATCACCGGTTTTTGCAAGTTTATTTTATGGTTTTTCAGAACTATGAGTTCCGCTCCACACCAACGTGCCTCACCTTCTTTCCTTAAAACTGAAACAGCGAAATACTTCAAAGTGTGGGAATGGGGAGG
>NW_015192051.1:0-647 GCF_001447785.1 Gekko japonicus | reverse complement strand
TCCAGCTTAGCTCTCCAATTAACATTCCGTTCCATTAGCCCTGCGGAAGGCGGGAATGGAGTGAGCTGTAGATCACCCCACTACCCTTCTGACATGGACAGTGAACCAATGAAGTCATCCTGTTACTGATTGGCCAACCGGTAGCTACAGGATATTGCCTGGACCCTGGTTGGTGTAAAGGCATAGCAACAGTCTAGGATTCAGACAATAAGTCCTCCATATTGAGGCCTAGTCTGGGCCCGGGCCTGATGGTGCCTGAATGTTGCACTGACATGTTTGTTTGTTTGTTTGTTTGTTTGATTGATTGAGTTTATATTCCGCCCTCCCCCAAGTGGGCTCAGGGCGTATCACAACAGCAGTACACATGCCAGGTAAGAAAGTGGTTGTATTCAAAACATACACCTTTTTTCCAGCATATTTCCCTTCACCAGTCAAATCCAAACAAGCATCCGGAAGATCTTAATAAATGAAGTTAAACAAAAGCAACACAAGGCGGGATTACTGTTAAAGTTCAAATTGCAAATGTTGGCATCGTCTTGCTCACTTTGGCCATCTTGAATCTTTGATGCTGCAGCCAACCAGCCTGGCTTTTGGGACTCCGGAAAAGAGCTCCTTTGGACCCAGAACTCTGAATGGGGACCATCTTG
>NW_015192050.1:0-644 GCF_001447785.1 Gekko japonicus | reverse complement strand
CTCAACAAGTAGATTTTGTGCAATCACTTGACCTCTAACCCAGGTAAAAAACAACAATACATTGCTTTAAAAGTTGCTGGGAAAGGCTAGCCTTTTCCCATTAGGAATGTTATTCCTATTTCCTTTGTGATTACTTTTTGTCGTGTTTACCACTCCTGATGACAAATAAGCACTTTGGCCTTTATTTTCCAAGCACACCAAAGAAATAAGATGGATAATATTAGGGAACTCTGGTTAGTTCCTGACTTATCTAAATCCTTGATACTACCTCGCTCCACATTTCCCTCAGAAAACGCTCCGTGCTGTTTTGCATTTTCAGACAGCAAATGGACTCGTGCCCTCTTGAGGATTTTTGCGGCAAGGCATCTGTAAGCACATGAAGCTGGCCTTACACCGAGTCAGGTTGCTGATGGCCCATTCTGCATCTGGCATTTGTTCCGTCGTTCTACCAAACCCGCACTGGAACAGAAAAAGATGCAGCTCAAAACCACTTCAAATACCCCGGGGCCAATGCCTTACCGACTGAAGAGTCACCCCTGAACGGCCCTAAAAGGGCCATAAATCTATATGCAGTACCATAAACTCGAGAGATCAAACAAAGTGAGAGTGGCATGAAGTCTGGTCACTGCCATAAAATCCGACAA
>NW_015192049.1:0-650 GCF_001447785.1 Gekko japonicus | reverse complement strand
CTTTTAGCATCTTCGGCTGATCAGGAAGTTTGTTCCCTTTCTCGAATACAGCGATTTGGCAACAGTGATCCACACAATGGTTACCTCGAGATTGGACTACTGTAATGCTCTTTACATGGGGCTGCTATTGTCTCTAATCCAAAAGCTGCAGCTAGTATAGGATGAGGCAGCCAGGCTGCTGATGGGTATCCCCATGCGGGAGTACATCCAGCCAATACTGAAAGGACTGCACTGGCTGCCAATAGCATACCAGATTCATTTCAAGGTGCTGTTTTAAACCTTTAAATCCCTATATGGTAAGGGTCCTACATACCTGAGGGACTGCCTTTCCCCACATCTTCCCCAGAGAGCACTGTGTTCAGGGGTGCAAAACTGGTTGGCCCTTCCAGGCCCCAGGGATGTCAGAATGGTTGCAACCAGGGCCAGGGACTTCTCGGTGGTGGATCCACTCTGGTGGAATGAGCTCCCAGAAGAAATCAGGGCCCTCCAGGTCCTTTTACAGTTCTACAGGGTCTGTAAAATGGAGCTCTTCCACCAGGTGTTTGACTAGAAGCCACACCATACACTGAAGAGCATCCCTGTGCCCTGGTTTGTCATCTTTGCTACCAGCCTGTGCCCTGAGTCTTACCATTGTGTCCTCAGCCATATTT
>NW_015192048.1:0-631 GCF_001447785.1 Gekko japonicus | reverse complement strand
CCTCCCTCCCAGCCTTTGGATCTGCCAGCTAGAGAGAGGACAATCGAAATGTCTCAGAGCACTGTTTAATGTACCCAAATGTACAGCGAATGTGGTCTTAAGACAGGAGGCTGGCCAGGGGTGGATTCACCATGAAGCAGACTAAACAGGTGCTTAGTGCACCAGTGCCAAAGGGGGCACCACAAAGTTGGGAAAAGGGTGAGAAGAACTATATGTAGCCCAAGCTTGGCTTCGTTTGTACAGTATATTGTGAATAAATTTTTGTATTGCTGCAAGCTGCATTGTATATCTGGTCAGACAGGTCAACGACTAGAATGGACTGGGGGTCAGTGTGGAAAGGAGGGGGGCACTGAGATTGGTCAGTGCTTAGGGCACCCGTGAGCCTTCATCCGTCCCTGAGGCTGGCATACCAAGAGTGGAACTGAAAATCTGGACAATTTCAATCTATTATGGGTTGAGAATCCACCTGAAGCCGACAGGATGGACACCCCCACCGCCCCGCTCCTAGCCTCTATTCCATATCCAGACTGGTCTGCCAGAATAATAAATAAGCTAGGTACGATTGGGTAATGTCCGGAAAATCTTTTGGACATGGGCTTGAATAAAGCGAAATCTTTGGTTCATCAGTGCT
>NW_015192047.1:0-657 GCF_001447785.1 Gekko japonicus | reverse complement strand
GTGAGACGGGATGCTGGACAAGGTGGACCACTTCTTATGTTCTTATGAGTTGGTATCCCCGTGTTTAACATAGGTGCAGAGGATTTTAGGCATTTTATTCAATGTCAAAGTCTGGCTCTTGAAGTTTTGAAGGTGGCACTATTCTAAGGGGCTTGGGAACAACTGAAAGTGGGGCCGGGATGGACCTTGGACAGCTGCCATAGTCCACACAGTAACAGGGGGGGAATGACCGCCATGAACCAAGCTGCCCCAGTGGCTTATCTGCTGCGGTCTCCTCACCAAACACAAGGACGGGAGGGACTGTGGGTGGGAGGGATTGTGGGTGAGAGGGATTGTGGGTGGGAGGGATTGTGGGTGAGAGGGATTGTGGGTGGGAGGGCCCCCTCTAAGTACCCTAGAGCTGATTGCTGACCCCCTCCAATCTCAGTCCCTTCCTGACTTAATAACCCGTCTCCTTTGGAATGGATGTACCACCCTTTGTCTCCCAGTTTGGAAGACAGAGAGCAAACTGGCTTCAGGAACATCCTTAGCAGATCCTCAGAGACTAGAGGGGGAAGTAGTAGCACATTTCTCTTTCCTTTCCTTGGAGAATATGAAAAAGGATTGAAACTCTCTGGAAAACTTTACCTTAAAAAGATTATCTATCATCTATCTATC
>NW_015192046.1:0-654 GCF_001447785.1 Gekko japonicus | reverse complement strand
AATCTCCTCCTCCTCCTCTTCTTCTCTTGTGTCTAATGCCCCTTTTGTCATCAGCATCCCCTCTTGGAGATTAACCAACAAAAGCACAAAAAAGGTGTATCAGAGGCCCCAATCACACTGGGGGGAAAAGTTCAGCTGAAGTGTGGCTTTTTTGAGCTGCATCAAAACAGACGCACGGTGGCGGGATCAGAGAGATCCCTCGAGCTGCCGTGCAGTTGGTACCCGGCATGATCAGATGCTGGGGGGGGGGAGTCACAGATCGATGAGCGAGGCAGACCACTGCGCATGTGCGCACCTGCAGTTTGGCAAGGGGCCTCGCATGCTGCCGGAGATGGGTGCGCCAGCGATCCCACGGCCGCCCCTGCTGTGTGTTTTCAAGTAAGTAGTAGTGTTTTGTAGGGGTTTTTTTAATCCACATCTTCGGCCGGAAGAGACGGATCGGGGACGGCTGCGCGCAGCTTCCCAGATGTTGTGGTGTGATCATGCCCGCTTGCTGCACCCCTGATCCATCCCTCTCGTGGATCAAAGCCTCCCGTGTGACTGGGGCCAGAGTAATGTTTAGGTCAAAGATAAACTACTCGGGTTATACTTTCCAAGGGACTGGGAGGAAGAGAGGCTAGCAGCAATCAGGGAAAGATTGTCCATGTTAAATAT
>NW_015192045.1:0-605 GCF_001447785.1 Gekko japonicus | reverse complement strand
CCCAGCCCCCTAAAGCTGAAGGTCCTCAAAGCGTGGTTGGCTAAGTACCCCAATGTGATTGATACTATCTTTCAGAGGGTTTTCCGTTTGGTTTTCGCATTCCATTTCAGGCCTAAAGGGCCCGTTTATGGCTAATAACCTTTGTTCTGTTCGGGGAATGGAAACTGTCGTTAGGTCTAAGATTGACAAGGAAAGGGCTAAGGGTTAGGGTTTTAGGCCCTTTCTCTACTCCTCCAGTTCCCAATCTCCGGGTTTCACCTTTGGGGGTGGTACCTAAAAAAAGGTGAATTTTGCTTAATTCATCATTTATCCTTCCCTAAAGGGGGGATCTGTTAATGATGGGATTCTGGACGACCTGTGCTCCATGCGTTACACTACCTTCGATCAGGTGGTTCGAATTGTGCAGCGCTGCGGCCCAGGTGTGGAAATGGCCAAATGCAACATCAAGTCTGCCTTTTGCCTACTTCCCGTCCATCTGGATGATTTTGATCTGCTGGGCTTTTCTTTTGATGCCTATTTTTACATGGTCAGAGCCCGGCCCATGGGCTGCTCTGTGTTATGCACAGCCTTTGAGCGCTTCAGCTCTTTCTTGGAGTGGGCAGTTC
>NW_015192044.1:0-673 GCF_001447785.1 Gekko japonicus | reverse complement strand
AATGAAACAGAAGAAACCAAAGAGAGATTAAAAATACATATATTCCGATGAATTTGTGTGAAAACCACATAATTGAGTAACATTTTATATTCACACTGATTTCCACAATAATCTAAGCACAGCTCATATCTCAAATGGAACCTGTGGTTCTCAAAGAACACAAACATCCATGGTGAAAAGAATCATTTCCTTATCTACTTTTTGCCTTTTGATAATTTGTATGAAATATGTATGAAAGACATATTTTCTTTATAAAATATAATAAAAAATATCACTCCGGTCCCTCCGGGGACTTAAAAAAAAAAAAAGAAATGTAGAATACCGATATTAAATAGTCTCTCATGCAATAAATATTGTTTTAAATGTCCCATGAAGCTGCCTTATACTGAATTGGACCCTTGGTCCATCAAAGTCATTCTTGTCTACTCAGACTGGCAGCAGCTTTCCAGGGTCTCAGGAAGAGGTCTTTCGCATCACCTACTGCCAGATCTTTTAACTGGAGATACCGGGGATTGAACCTGGGGCCTTCTGCATGCCAAGCAGATGCTCTACCATTGAGCCAAAGCCGCAAATAATTTGGGAGAAGGAGCCACTGTTTTGTGGCTGCTCAGCTCCTCCCTGGCTGACCAGCACTACAAAGCAACTTATTTTTTTGTTGTTGTTCAGTCGCACA
>NW_015192043.1:0-665 GCF_001447785.1 Gekko japonicus | reverse complement strand
TCCGCGCACTTAACTACTACACCAAATAATTAATTAATTAACTAACGAATGCCGGCCTGCACTGGTCAGCCCTGTCTCTCCTTCGCCCAGTGCTCCAACCGACAACTCCGCCGCGAGCTTTTCAGGGACGGAATGCAAATGAAGGCCAGGTTCCTGGAGGCAGATTGCCTGCCTGGGTCGTGAGCAGCCTGGCAAGAGGTCCGGGAATCATAAACGGCAGCTTGACGTGATGGGGACTAGACAGCCTTTCATAGCATCCTCTCCACTGTTTGCCAGAGCAAAACAAGAGCCCTCTTGGGTCCTTGCAAGAAGCTCCCCTTTTGTCTGAGCGCCACGTTGGGATGCCACCCTCCAGGTGGGGCCTGGGGAATCCCTTGGAATCGCAGCTCATCTCCAGACTACAGAGATCAGTTCTCTTGGGGAAATGAGGGGTGAAGGAACCTTTTCGTGCACTCCCGTCTCCACTGTGTTCGTTTTGGGGAGGGAGAGAAGCTGGCTTCCCAATTGGAGGGGGGGGGACAGTTGTTCTAAATCGAGACACAATTTATTCCATTACACGCTTCTAAGTCAGAAAACATGACTGTAGCATTTAAATATTCAACACAGAATATTTCAACACAACCCCCAATTCATAAACTGACTCAGATCAGTTCCCCTGGAGAAAA
>NW_015192042.1:0-657 GCF_001447785.1 Gekko japonicus | reverse complement strand
GGAAAAGCCAATGCAGAATCAACCTACTATTGTTTTCTGTGCCAAGTGTGTGCTCACATATGGATGTACCTGAATACATTTTGGGGCTAGATTCAAATCCAGTCGTACCTTACTTGGGGCTGTGGTCCACAGAAGTTTTTGGTTCTGTTAATTTGTAAAACACCACAAATCCCTTGTTTTATTTGGAAAAAAACCCCCAGAGGACAGCAATTAGGAACTTAATAGCTGCACTTGAGTGGCACTTAAAGACTGGATGAAAGAGACTAGACCTTTGTAATGCTCAGCCATCACGGACAACCACCAACAAATGTTCCATGGACCTCTAGTGTTCTGTTGACCACATTTCATAACCCGGTGCCAGTACAAGCCAGCGGTTACGAGCCATGGACTTCTGCTGTGTACCCAGTTTTGTGGCTTTGTGTGAAAATTGTAGTGCATTCCTGTTCATCAGGTTGACTCATGAATGATGAATTATCATGCAAAACATTTGCATTTCCTTCTTCCTCTGTGCTGGGGCATGAAAAATGCCATTGTACCACATACCATTTTGAGTCCAGTGCTAATTAAAAGGGAGCAAGGAAACCCACAGCTTAGCCAGCAGGGTTTGCGTCTCTAGAGTACAGAGAACATGAAAACAAGATGGGACCTACAGACAGT
>NW_015192041.1:0-668 GCF_001447785.1 Gekko japonicus | reverse complement strand
CTCCCAGAATTAAAACTAATCTCCAGACTACAGAGTTCAGGTCCACTAGAGAAAGTGGCATCTTTGTAGGGTGGAGTCCCTCCCAAACACCACCCCCAGATCTCCAGGAATTTCCCAAGATAGAGTTGGAAACCTTATCCAGCACATCCATTTATAAGGATGTGAAAGACCTCTGGCGAAGACCCTGGAGAGCTGTTGTCACTCATAGTAGAATATTTTGTTTCTCCTACTATTATAAAATTCACCATCATAGGTATTTCCCCTAACCTTTAAATTGTTATTTCCAATGCAAGCATTAAAATCGCCTAACAATATTATTTGTGCCTTGGGATATTTAACTTCAAGTTCACAGATGTAATTGTCCAAGTCAGGCCAACAGTTCTCATAACAAAAGGATGAGGAGTGAGGAGGAATATACACATTCACTATCAAAGTCAAGAGACAAGCCATTGCTAAAGATCTTAAAAGGTGAAGCAATGTTACACCTCACTTCCCTGATGTAGAAATCAGACATGCCAGCCCCCCTCCCCCCACTAGGACATCTTTTAGTAGTTGCGGGGGTAGCATTGAGTGTGTAAGTGAGTGTTCCATTTAATGTCAATTTTGATGTTAATCAGGTCTCTTGAATAAGAAATAATATCTTATAAACTGTAAGAATGTAGGATCCT
>NW_015192040.1:0-672 GCF_001447785.1 Gekko japonicus | reverse complement strand
GCAACATACAATCAACTTAATCACCACCTTTCAAAAAGGTCTTCCCTGCCCAGCCCGGGCTAAAGACCTTTTCAACAAGAGGCTAGCTAGCTGCAAATTACAAAAGGTGTTGCAGGCACCTGTGCACCTTCAACATGGGTGCACCAGTCCTTCTATGCCCCTCCAGTTAGGAGCCAAAGGACAAGCTCCTGACCTTCCTGGGATTACCTAGGGAGCCCTCCCTGTGAGGCTGACTCACAATAGGAAACCCACCAAAGTTACTATTATGGTAGGGGACCACCAATTTAGGCACGAGATTTCTTATTGCAGCTGTAGGGACAAAGAGCCAGACGTTAGTATTTAAAATATAATTGTATCAAGTTGCAAAAAGTTATTAAGGTGCAAATAAAATATTGTGAAGGAAAACAATAAAACTAGAGATTAAGAGACAAGCTAAATACTTTAAAAACTTGGTTTCCAAAAGACAAGATGTTACCCATTCAAAGTTCTGGGTCCAAACCAAGTCTTCAGAGTCCCCAAAGCCAGGTTGGTTGGCTTCAGCAACGAAGTCTTAAGATGTCCAAAAGTGAGCAAGACAATGACAGCATGTCAGTGTAACAAGCAGGCACCATCAAGCCCTTTAATAGGCTTCAAGATAGATAACTTATTGTCTGAATCCTAGATTGCTGCTAG
>NW_015192039.1:0-710 GCF_001447785.1 Gekko japonicus | reverse complement strand
AGTCAGTCTGGATCCAACAATATACTATGAAAGATGTTCTGTCTCACCCTGACTTGAGCAAGACTTTGAACAGGTGGCATAAAAAGATACAGAAAAATAAATAATTAGAAGCCCTAAAATGTTAATTTTTGTAATGAATGACCTAAAGATGGCTAAAAAAGATGGTCACATTTTTGAAAATGCCCTTTCAGCTAAATCCAAAGCAGTAAAAAATGAACAAGTTACAATGACAGGGTGAAGACATCTGTAATGTTCCAGAGGTGTTGTTATGTAGCACTGCACAGTGGTCAGAGTTGTAGATTGATGTGGTGAGACCCAGGTTTGTATTCTCACTCTGCTGGCTGAGTGACCCCGGGCCAAATCTCCCCTTCTCTACCTAACCTACCCCACAGGGTTGTTGTGAGGATGAAATGGAGACCCATGGGCAGGGTCCACAGCTTTCCTGGCAGGAACACTATGTTAAGAAATCTCTCACAATTATGCAGCCATAGCAGGCAGGAGGGAAGGAGGCAAATACAGATATGCAGACGATACCACTCTAATGGCAGAAAGTGAAGAGGATCTAAAGAGCCCTCTTGCTCAGGATATCCATCAGATTGGAGCAGGAAGTGCTTTTAAAAGTCCAGGATAGATAATGTTGTGTTTGTGGGAGCAACTATTTGGAAATCGCTGCCTCCATCTTAGATACAAGAAGACGTGCCTCCAGCCCT
>NW_015192038.1:0-655 GCF_001447785.1 Gekko japonicus | reverse complement strand
GAGAAAATGAGGAGCGAATGCCAGATGCACAACCAGGCCATTTGAAATTTTCTGTGCTGAAATATTGTGTGCTTTTCCCCTGTACTTTTATGTCTTCCCTTTTCTCACCCCCTTTGAACCCAAACACCTCCTTTCTGTTTCTATCTTTTATAACAAAAACATTTAAATAAAGTCACTTTTTGGCTTAGTTTACTACAAACTATTTCGCTGGGATGTTTCTCTGAATGTCTTCCCCATGTGCTACATCACATAGGTGTTACATAGCTTATTACAAGGTATTTTCCAGGGTCTCCACCTTGTTAGTTTCTTATTGGTTTAGTACTTCACTAGAAGGATACCTCCTCAGCAGGTCAGTCTAAATGTTTTCAGGAAGCCCTTGAGTCATGGCAACCATTTACCAGGGTGCTTTTCCGGGACAGCCTTGGACTAACAGAGTTTCCCAGCAAGGAAAAGCATCTTCACACACACACCCTTCCGTTTCCTCCCCCTTCCTTGGGGACAGGCTTCTATTCTTCTAAAATATGGCACTAGAATATTGTTTTGTCTATATAAAAATATACCAATATGTGTACCAGGTTCTCTGAGTTCCCGGCTTTCATTTTTAGAAGGCGGTCTCAGCGATATCGTGGGGGAGGCATGCCATGACATCACTTCT